>NC_072403.2:83498636-83801666 GCF_028858775.2 Pan troglodytes | reverse complement strand
AGCTAATGGGATAATCTTATGACTGAAATACTCATCTAGAAAAAAAGGAATGCAAGAAGAAATCATGTGTTTTCCAACTGAGAAGAACAGGGAAATTCTTAGGCCCTAAACTGCATCCAAATATTAAAATAAAGGTCATTAACTTCACATCTGGGTGTGTAAGAGGCATGTGGATACTCAGCCAAGATCTGCCATCAATCCTACTCACCAGATAGTGAGACACATCAGAAGTTATACGTGGAAACTAAACATTGAGAACACAAGGACACAACAAAGGGAGCAATAGACACCAGGGCCTACTTGAGTCTGAAGGTGGGAAGAGGGTGAAGATTGAAAAGCTACCTAATGGTACCATTGGCAAATGGTATTATGCCAATTACCTGGGTGACAAAATTATCTGCGCATCAAACTCCTGCGACACACAATTTACCCATGTAACAAACCTGCACACGTCCCCACTGAACCTAAAAGTTGGAAGAAAAAAAAGAAATTTCCAAGTCAAATTACCTAAAGCATGCATGCTCATGATCGGTGATTGATAGCTTTAAAAGCCCAATGTGGAATGAAGTACTGATGCACGTCACAACATGGATAAACCTCAGATGCATTATGCTTGGTGAAAGAAGCCAGACACTAAAGAACATATACTCCACAATTCCATCTATATGAAAAGTCCAAAAAAGGCAAATCTATAGAGACAGAAAGTAAATCAGTGTTTGCTTAGGGAAAGGGAGTGATCGTAAATGGGCAGAAGACTTTTTTTTTGGAGTGATGCAAATATTCTAAAATTAGATTGTAGTAGTGGTTGCGCAATTCAGTGATTCTGTAGTCATTGAATTAGTGGTGGTTGCACAATTCAATGATTCCGTAATCTTTGAATTATATGTATAAAATGGGTAAACTGTATGATATGTAAATTATACTTCAATAAAGCTGTTAATAGCAAAAAGTCCAGTGAATTGATTATACACCCAACATTTATTTCTAAATATATTTCACTTTAAAAACTATTGTATAATGATGCTTGATGTGAGGTATTTTATAACAGAGAAGAGTTATAAGCAGTTTATATGTTCAACAATAGGATTAGTTTAGTAAATTATGGTAGAGCCATGTGATGAATTCTCTGTGTGTAGAAGATAAAATTATGTCTAGAAGACTAATAAAATGAGAAGATGCTCATGTCATATGCCAAATGAAAAAACAGACTACTAAATCTCTATGCTTTACGACCCCAAGTTTTTACATAACATAACACACGTGTGTTCACATAGTGCATGTTGTTAACCCCTTGTACTATTCCTGTTGTTCCTCTCATTGATTTAGTCAACAGGAGGGATCTGTTGGAGTGACTAACAGTTGTTCTAATTCTAAACCCATTGACATAGGCCATCAAGAAAAAATGTTTTGTCATTGCCTAATACAAAGTTTTCTGTGCAACAATGTCAGTAAATAGAGAACAGATGAAGATGTATGCATTTTTAATTGCTATGGTGATTGGCACTGGTTGAGACAAACCACTGGAAGAAACAAATGCACATCCCATACAAAAGTTATCTTTCATGCAAGTCTAGTTAAACCAATTTATACATAATGCAAAATTTTCCCAAAAGATGTCATATTCTGACTGTAGTACGCATACTCGTCCCTGCCAATCAAGGTGTCTGCTTCTACTATTTATTTCATTTGCAAGTGTTTTGTTTTTATTTTCTAATTCAACATTATTAGAAGATACTAGCCCCATCGCTACAATCATAGGAATTAGGGTGTGTGTGTCACTGCAAACACTTAACTCTACTCAATTCATTCAAAATAGATTCCTGGGATTCTCTCTCCTTGTTTGTCTCTTCACAAGTTCTCATTAACCTGTACATTTCTTCTTTAATTTTACTAATTTCTCTCATGTTATTTCTACCAATTTACCTTGATAGCATACCCTTGTCCAATGCAGCAGTTTTACCATCTGATTAATAGTGTCCTTCTAACCTATTTGCACAATAACTTCTAGAAATTAGTTTAAAAAATGTAATAATGGTTTCCTCTGGATGATGAGATGACAAGACATTTTTTATTTTTTCTTTATATTGTTTTGTATATGCCAAATAAATTTTTCATTTTGCATACCATATAAAACTATATTTTTCATTTATAACCTAAAAGTTAATGCTATTAATTTCTTATTCATATTTCTTTTGTTTCTTCACATAAAAACAACTGCAGACAGTAATGGTGCAGTATCTTAACTTTGGCACTACTTTGACATTTTGGGCTAGATAATTCTTTGTTGTGAAGATGATCCTGTGCATTATAAGATGTTTAGTAGTATCCCTGGCCACTGCCCACTAAATGCCAGTAGCAACCTCTGCTTGTGACAATTAAAATGTCTCCACACATTGCCAAATATCCCCTCCTGGGGGTAGGAGAAGGACACAATCAGCACAGGTTAAGAATCACTCTTCTAGAGCTTCCTTCTCTGTCCCTTCTGCACTATTTCCATTTTATATCATTTATCTTTAGTTTCTCCAGGGATGTAGAATGTGTAATCCTCTGTGGACAGGGCCTGGTTTCCCTAGTATGTAAATGTCCTTGTGGACCACATCCTTTTTTCCTCTGGAGATCTAGGAACCCACAAACAATTGTCTGGGTAAATACTCAAAGCACAGGAAACTTTCATAATCTGTATGTATCTGCTATACCTTCTCCCAGCCCATTCATTCTCCAAACTTGGTCTGTAATGAGTATTAAATCACAATGAGAATACTAACAACCAGTGATAAATGAAGTTCTTCTTGCAAATTACAATTCACTACATGTAATTTTTAAAGATTTTGATAAGTTTATCAGCTGTTGTACATTGCACTAACCTTTAAAACTAGCTTATGTGTCATTGGTTTATTTTACAAAACTATATTTCCTATCCATTTTCACAATGAAAATAGTACCTTAAGGTTTCAATATTACCTTAAAGTTCATCTTGAATGTTAGGGCAAATGATGGAGAACTTCCACTTGTTATTTGAACATTCAATTAATAACAATAATTGTTTAATTAACAAATATAAATAATTGGCTTGTGTACTCAGATGCATGAATCATAAAAAAGAAATGCTTATTAGTTTAGTTTTAGCAGTTTTAAAACTCAATTGCTTTCTAAATCAATAATTCACAGTATATCTTTAATAATCATTGCATAATGAGCCACCGAAAAGTTTGTCTTCAAGTTATGCACTAATTTTAAAAATATTTCCATCATCCAATAATACAAATGTTAGGCTAAATTCACTTCCTTTGTAAATACTGAAATACCAGATGCCTTCTATAACAAAACAAAAGCATAACACTTGAATAATTTATCACATGAGGTACCTAATTTTCATCGTTATATTTGAGTTTTACAGAATGATAATCATGACTTCAGGTGCAGCATTCTCTCTACCCCACACATCCTTCCTTCTTGTCTCTGCCTGGAAAAAAATCTATTCTCTCTTCAAAATGCAGCTTTATTTTTTCTCTGCCTTTATGAAATTCCCCTTGACTACCTGGGACAGAGTTACTGGTCCCCCCGATCTTCTTATAGTTTTTTCATCTATTAAAGCCCTTGTTACACTGTATTTATATCACTTCTCCCCATGTGACTTTTCCCATTCTAACCTATAATGTACCAGAGGGCAGAGATCCTTAATATTTTTTATTCTTTAACAAGCATTTATTAAACACCTAATTTGGTGCAGGCACCAGGCTAATAGCTAGAGATACAGAAAAACATAATTCTACTTACAAGTTGCTTACCATCCAGGGAGGAGATAGAAAAACAAATACAATATACCGAGGAGAGTAACATGATGCAGTCAAGCATGGGGTGTCTGCAATCATATGGGTTGAGCATCTCTGCCCAGACAGGGATTCAGAGAAGGATTACTGAAAGCAGCAGCATCTAAATTGAGTTGCAACAAATGAAGAGGCATCATCTGCACTGGCGGAGAGTGGTTAGTAAGAAAAGTTGGGGTGGGATCAGGAACAAGGGTTAGGATGGGTGTTTCAGGAATGAAATACTGGGTGTGGAGGCTGCACTGGAGGTCTTGGACTTCTCTCTGCTTCATCACTTCCTCTTGATTGCTTGTATCTTTGAAATTATTAGCAAGCTTTCTAGGGATAAGAGCCCTGATTCACATGAGTTTGATTTTATAGTGCGATCCTCTGTGTTATCTTGAAATGAAAGAAAAGCAGATAATAAGTCTGAATATAGAGATTTAATGCATGTTGGAGCGAAAGAGATGGACATAGAGGAAGTTGCTGTTTGATCAAAGAAGAGGTAAAGATAATCTTTTGAGAGTAATTCATGAGGAAAGAATCATGATGAAGTTATATAACAAATATGTGGGAACGGAAAATGGAGATGACCATATAAACAAGAATTTTAGGAAAGCTTGACTGAGGTTAGATCATGGGCATCTGGTGTCTCCAATGTGCAGTTGTGTGCACATTTTCTCCAACAGTACTAAGCAACCTGGGTACAACTGCAGAAAAGATAGAGGATTGCACTACGTGAGTGTAGTGTATTTTTTTCTGTAGCTAAGCAGCAAAAAAGTTGCAGATATTGTTAAAAACCATAAGGCCAATTTAGTCTTTGTTCCCATTCCCCACCATATCCCACCCATTGGTACAAAATATGAACATGGTTGGCCACTTAATATAAACATAGGTTGCTGCTAATAGACAACCAATTCTGTCCTTAATACAAAAAGGATAGAATTATGCATCACCTCTCTTCCTTTAATAGAACATTAACCCATGACTTTCTGCATTAAAAGGAAATTATGGGGTTTTTCAAAGTCATTATAAGTATGGGTGGATCTCCTACAAATAGCAGATGCACTCACAAAAAGTCATGAGTAAGCTAAAGTTTTATTAAGAAAACCCCCAAATTCATCAGAGATGCCCACCATTGAAAACACTCTTGTTTGAAAATCTAAGCCAGGTATTGGCAAACTTTTTTTGGTAAGTTCCACATAGTAAATATATTAGGCTTTGCATGCCATATGATCTTTGTTGTAACTACTCAACTCTGCCTTTGTATCAGAAAAGTAGCCATAGGAAAAATGTAAATGAGTGGACATGACTGTGTTCCAATATAGTTTTATTTGCAGAAACAAGTGGTCTGCAGATGATAGTTTACCAGCCCTGGATATAAACTAAGGTTGTGTTTCTTTTCGGTAAAATAAGTAGTCATGATCTAATCTATTGTTGCATAAATATTTACTTTTATGTTGCTTACTTAAATTAAGAACTATATTTTAAGTAATGTATTTTTCTCTAAGTAATTGTAAGAGTGAAAGATAAAGATGGCATGATTCTGTACATATATTGAACCAAAATGTTCATAGTTAATTTATCATTAGCAAAATGCTTTTTGGAATCCCTAAAATTATACCTGGAAGCCCTATACCGTAATAATTAGCAAAAAGACTGAATTTGAAATTGCTAGTTTTCCAGATGGAATACTACTTCTTGGATCTTCGGATAAATGTTTTGTGAAAGCAGCATAATTACCGACAGACAGCACAACATTCCTCCAATTTTTAGGGAAATGGTCCTTAGCCTGTGATGACAGCATGGATATGCTCCTTTTCAGAAGAAAGTAGAAATTATTATGCCTTAGAGTTAACTGTAGTAGCTTTTGTATTTGGTGTGGGAATAACTTAGACAGCAGTTCAGTAATAGTTGCAGTTTTTTAAAAAAAAATTTGTGTTTATTAGCATGATTTATCTTGATTTATTCTATGATATTTTATAGTTACAGCATAAGTAACCGAATTTCAAGGCAAGACAGGAGCTTATTCTTTAATGAAGATGGCACAGCTTCAGTTCTGGAGAGCCTGGTGTTGGAGGTAGCTGTGAGCTCCTTGGGGAGTCTCCTACTAGAGGCAGTGATAGTCACAGAGCCCTGGAAGCAAAACAGAAGCCCACTGGTACTATAGCCATCACCAGCTTAGGAAAAGATGAAGGTGGAAAGAAATTCCTTGGGGAAGACTTCCAGAGACAATATTCTCAGAAGAACCAGTACCAACATTCAAATGTCTAAACACATGACCAAAGGCTAGCTGAGAGGTTAGTTGTTCTAAGACATCTGCTCATAATTGCCCTGATGCCTAATTATTTACCATAAATTGTGTTATCATAGAATTTAATGTGTTAACATAATTCTCATATTTCTTTCACTTACTAAACTTTTAATCTCAATTATAATTTTTTCCTCACAAATTACATCTGTGAAACCATTGTCATTATTTAAAAAGAGAAAAGAGATAAAGAGAAACTAAAACCATTTTTTACATGACAGCTATGTTTCCTCTCTTTTGTATGTTAGCCATTTATCTATTGTATATAGTGATATACACAATATAGTCATTCTGGTTGGGAAAAAACACTTATATCACGAGATCATCGTACAGGAACATGACCAAGTATTATAAAGCACCTCTTGAAATTCTGAGCTCGGCCTATTGATCTGACATCTACATTCTGCTTATTTTCCTATTACTGTATCACTGCTAATATTGGTAAAACATTGCTGTATACATAGAGTGATATTTGTAAAGGATAATTGTTTTAGCATATTGGAAGCTTATCACCTTTAAGAAGTGGAATACTGTTAAAAAATGTATTAGTGTGACCATTCTCAGGTAGTTGAGTGGTGAGTCAGTTATAAGCACCTACACAGTTAGAATAGACTTATTGCAAGAGAAACCTCGATATGCTTCCATTGAACAGTGAGGAAAAAGGAGACAGATGGGGTAGGATGGTAGAAATTTGGTTCTTAAACACCTAACCACACATCACAGCCCTCTGTAACACTACTGATGAGGCAAAATTAGTCATAGTATATAGATGATTGTGTAAGAGGCTTATTGAATTTATTTTAAAGATTTAGATGAATAATTTCAGATAACTAATGAGAAAGTTAAACATTTCAGTTTTAAGAAGAGCTATAGGATGATTTTCAGGTACAGGGTGAAAGTTTATGAGCTGAAATAAAGTGATGTAAACTTCAGCTCTCTGCCTTACGCAAGAAACACAAATCCTTTTAAAAAGGTATTGTTACTCCTAGAAACAAACAAATTACCTAAACTGACCCTAGGTGAAACAGAAAATCTTGTAGAAATCCGAATTTAAAGATAAACAAAGGAGATACTTTGGTTTCTCATTCAGCATGAAAGAAGCTTGGAAGTCTTCCTTTCATCGTAACAAAAAGTAAAGCTAAACAAAATGAAATATCAACAACTCTTCATAGATCTGTCAGAGAAGTGAAGTCACAGGGCAAACTGCTGCCCCACAAATGGGATGAATTGACAGGTGAATACAAAGAATCACCAAGTTACCAGAGCACAAGTAGAAACCTCTGAGGGGCCCACTACCACAGTAGTAGGAAAACCTAAACTACAATTAACGAATTGCTTCGAGGTAAACGTGGACAAGTCAGAGAGTTAAAAACTCCAGGAAGACCCAATTATGGGGGGAGGGGCACACACATTTGTGACTTTTACCTCTAGGAGATCAACCAGGTTCTCAAAGGAAAGATTGAAGAAAAATTCCCTCATACTAGTGGCCTAGGGAGGGGAAATTAACCATTTTGAAATACACGAGAGCCTTATGTTATTTTTAAGGTCTGCCCTCAAGAGAAACTATTTACCAAAGCATAAACTATCAGGTTTTTCTCAGTACCTAACCAACCTGGGGCAAGAAAAATACCCAACTAGAGCCCTCTCCAGCCTCTCATGTAGAAGAATGGAAATATCCAACTCCAGCCAATTCTACTCATCCCAGCCCACCTTAAGGAGGGAAAAACTGAGAAGCACTTGTGAAGTTTATAGTCTATAGGCAAAGGCTCAGAGCAAGAGCATTTATCAGAGATAAAGAAGGGCATTACATAATGATAAAGGGATCAATTCTTTAAGAAGACATAAAAATTCTTAATGTGTATGCACCTAACTACAGAGCATTAAAATATTGGAGGCAAAAACTAATAGGGTTTCAAGGAGGGGTAGATGAATCCACAATTATTGTTGAAGACTTCAACACTCTTCTATTAGAAATGGACAGATCCAGCAGGCAAAAAATCCATAATGACATAGTTGAAGTAAATAGCAACACCAATAAACTGACTATTCAACAACAGCTGATTACACATTCTTCTAAAACTCACTCAGAGTATTTACCAAGAGAGAGTACATTCTGATGCATAAACACACCTTAACAAATTAAAAAGAATAGAGATAATACAATGTCTGCTCTCAAAGAACAATGGAATTAAACTACAAGTCAACAATAGAAAGATATTTGAGAAATTCCCAAATGCTTGGAGATCAAATAGCACACTTTCAAATAACACTTGAGACAAAGAAGAAATATCAAAAAAAATGTAAAAGTATTTTGAATTAAATGAAAATGAAAATCAAACTTATCAAAATGTGTGGGTTGCAGTGAAAGCAGTGCTTAGAGGGAAATTTATAGCATCCAACACATATATTAGAATAGAATAAATATCTAAAAGTAATTATTTAAGTTCTACTTTAGGAAACCAGAAAAAGAGGAGAAAATGAAATCCAAATTAAGCAGAAGAAAATAAATAATAAAGGTTACAGCAGAAATCAATGAAATTGAAAATAGGAAATCAATAGAGAAGATCAACAAAATTGAAAACTAGTTTTGTGGAAAGATCAATAAAATGTATAAACCTCTAGCCGGGGTAACTAAGAAAAAAAGAAAGAACATACAAATTATTAATATCAGAAGTGAAAGAGGATATCACTACAGATCTTATGAACATTAAGTGGATAATAAATATTATGAACAACTCTATGTCCACAAATTTGATAACCTAGATGAAATGTACCAATTCCTTGAAAAACATGATTGGACAAAACTCACACAAGAATAAATAGACAATTTGAATAGCTCCATATCTATTTTTAAAATTGAATCTATAGTTAATAACCCTCCAAAGCAGAAAGAACCAAGCCCCAATGGGCTTACTGGCAAATTCTACCAAATTGTTAAGGAAAAAATTATATAAATTCTCTGTAATCTTTTCTCTTCAAAATGCAGAGGAAATTCTTTCCAATTCATTCTGTGAGACTGATCAGACTAAGGCATTTAAATCAGACCAAAATCAGACAACGGCATTAAAAGACAAAAACGAAACCAACCAACCAAACAAACAAACAACAAAACCCACTACAGACTAATATCTCTCATAAATACCAGGGTCAAAATCTTCAACAAAGTCTCAGTAAATCAAATCTAATAATGTATGAAAAGAACTAAACACCATGACCAAGTGGGATCTATCTTAGGTATGCAAGGCTGGTTCTAAATTCAAAAATGTAATTCATCACATCAGCAAGCTAAAGAAGAAAATCACATTATCATATCAATGGATGTAGAAAAAGCATTTGACAAAATCTACCATCTATTCACAATTAAAAAAAAATTCCCAGCAAGCTGGGAATAGAGGGGAATTTCCTAAACTTCATAAAGAACATTGCAAAAAACCTACAGCTAATGTTATACTTAATGCTGAGAAACTAGAGGCTTTCCCTCTAAGACCAGGAACAAGATAAAGAATGTCTTCTCTCACAACCTTCTTACAACATCACACTGAAAATCTGAATTGATGCAATTAAACAAGAAGGGAAATAAAAGATATACTGATTGGAAAGGAAGAAACAAAACTGTCTTTGTTCATAGAAAACATGATTGTGTACAAAGTTGAAAAGAATTGACACACAGACACACAAACAATGTTTGGAACTTATAAGCAATTACACTGAGGTTGCAAGATACAAAGTGAATATGTAAAAGTTAATCACTTTCCTATATACCAGCAACGAAAAAGTGGAATTTGAAATTGAAAACAAAATACTATTTACATTAGTACCCTACAAAGTGAAATACTTAGGTATAAATCTAATATGCAAAAGATCTATATGAGGAAAACTACAAAACTCTATTAAAACAGATCAAAGATGTAATAAATAAATGAAGAGATAGCCCATGTTTATAGATAAGAAGACTGAGTACATCAAAATGTCAGTTCTTCTCGACTTGATCTATAGGTACAATGGAATCCCAGTGAAAATTCCAGCAAGTTATTTTGTGTTTATTGATAACCTGTTTTGAAAGTATACGGAGAGGCAAAAGACCTAGAGCAGCCACCATTTGAAGGAGAAGTTGAAGGACTAACACTATATGACTTCAATACTTACTATAAAGCCGCAGTAATCACAATAGTGCAGTACTGGTGGAAGAACAAATACATCAATAGAACAGAATGGAGAGCCAAGAAATAGACCTACATAAATGTCTGATGTTCAGTAAAGGAGCAAAGGCAATATAATGGAGCAAAGATAGTCTTTTCAAAACACGAACCTAGAACAACTGAATATCCACATGCAAGAACAATTAATCTAGACACCTTACACCTTTCCCAAAAATTAACTCAACATGGATCACAGACCTAAATGTAAAATGCAAAACTGTAAAACTCCTAGAAGATGACATAGGAGAAAACCTCAATGACCTTGGGTGTGGCAATAACACCAAAGGCACAAACCATCAAATAAATAATCGATTAGCTGGACTTTATTAAAATTAACAAACTTCTGTTCTGTGAAAGACACTGTCAAGAGGATGAGAATACAAGCTGCAGACTGGAAGAAAACATTTGCAAACTGCATATGTGAAACCGTATCCAAAATATACAAATAATTCTTTAAACTCAACAATAAGAAAACAAACAACACATCTTAAAAGGGGGCAAAAGACCTGAACAAGCACTTCATCAAAGAAGTTATATTGATGGCAAATAAGCATAAGAAAAGATACTTAGCAACATATGTTCCTAGGGAATTGCAAACTATGAAATACCACTACACATCTATCAGAATGGCCAAAATCCAAAACAATAACACCCCCAAATACTGGCAAGAATGTGGAGCCACAGGGACTCTATTTCATTGCTAGTGGGAATGCAAAATAGTACAGCCATGTTGGAAGACAGTTTGGCAATTTAGTTTTAGAGAAACTAAACACACTCTTTCCATATGATCCATAAATTGCCTTGCTTGGTATTTATCCAGATTAATTGAAAACTTATGTCTGCATAAAAACTATCACATGAATGTTTATAGGAGGCTTATTTATAATTGCCAAACCTTGGAAGCAACCAGGATGTTCCATAGCAGGTGAATGAATAAATAAACTTTGTGACATTAAGACAATGGAATATTCAGCATTAAAAAAGAAGTGATTTATCAAGTAATGAAACAAAATGCAGGAAACTTAGATGGATATTACTAAGTCAAAAAGGCCAATCTAAAAAGGCTACATATTGCATGATTTTAACTACATGACATTTTGGAAAAGGCAAATCAATGGAGAGAGTAAAAGTATCAGTGGTTGTTGGGTGGAGGGACAGATCTATTTTTAGTGCTTAAGTTATTCTGCATGATACTATATTGGTGAGTATATGTCATTACACATTTGTTAAAGTCCATAGAATGTATGATACCAAGAGAAAATCCTAATGTAAACTATGGAATTTGGGTGATAATTTTGTGTCAACATAGGTTCATAAATTATAAGAAATGCTCCATTCTGGTACAGAATTTTGATACTGGGAGATGCTATGTTTATGTGGGGGAAGGGGTATGTGTGAAATCTCTGTACCATCCTTCAATTTTGCTGTGAACCTAAAACTGCTCTAAATAATCAAGTCTTTTTTTTTTTGAAAAATGGGCAATGTACTTGAATAGACAATTCTCCAAAGAAGATATGCAAATAGCCAATAAGCACATGGAAAGATACTTAACATCATTAGTCACTGGGGAAATGCAAATCAAAACCACAATGAGGTCTCACTTTACACCTATTAGGATGGCTGTAATAAAAATAATAAAAAAGAAAATAAGTTTTGGCAGGAACATGAAGAAATTGGTACTCTCATACACTACTGGTGAAAATGTAAAATAGTGCAGCCACTGTGGAAAACAGTTTGGCAATTTTCCAAAAAGTTAAACAGAATTACATATGATCAGACAATTCCACTTCTAGGTATATACCTCAAACCATTGAAAGCAGGGACTCAAACAGATATTTGTACGTCAGTGTTCATTGCAGCACTATTCGAATTAGCCAAAAGACGTAAATAACACAAGGGTCCATTAACACATGAGTAAATAAACAAAATGTGTTATATATGTATAGTGGAATATTATTCAGCTATGAAAAGGATAGAAGTTCTGATACATGCTCCAACGTAGATGAACTTTGGAAACACTATGCTAAGTGAAATGGGTGAGTCCCAATAGGACAAAATATTGTATGATTCAATTTACATGAAATATCTAAAATAGGCAAATTCATAGAGACAGAAAACAAATAAGAAGTTACCAGGGGCTGGCAGGAAGTTGTTTTTTAATAGTCACAGTGTTTCTGTTTGGGATGATAGAAGAAGTTTTGGAAACAGATAATGATGATGGTTGTACAACATTGTGAATGTACTTAGAACCACTGAATTGTATAGTTAAAATGGTTAAAATCACAAATTTTATGTAATATATATATTTTTACCACAATAAAAATGTTTTAAAAAAGGAATTGCTAGATATGAGCATTAGAGAAGGGGGGAAGTTGCTTTTTTCCCTTTCCTGAAAAGGTTATGTAACTTTATTTGAAGGAAGTGAATCCTTAGCAAGAAATGGCTCAAAGGAGAGTTTTCTGAGAAATACATATATACATGTGTATGTATTTTAAGCATATATATGTATTTTAAGCATGCATATATATACACACACACATATGTGTATATATACATACACACACACACACACACACACACACATATATATATGCTTAAAAGATGTTTTCAATAACAATTAGGCAAAGGAATAATTTCCAGCACAGAAAAATTTCCTAAAGCCTAAGTAGTTTTCACTTTAAATTGCCTTCCCGTCTTCATAAAACACCTAAGACTAAAACTACTCTTGAATTATATAAAGCTTTGTTTCTTCTTAATATGGCTCGGATTGTTTATATCAATAAGGCTCTATAATCAATACCATGCAAGAAGCTATTTTTAAAAATTATTTGATTGAAAAAATAGTGAAATGTTCAAAATTATCTTTTAATGCCTACCCAATTTATCTGAGAGTTTACCTGTTCGACACAAAAATCACTTAGCAAAGCCTGGAAGAGAAGAGTTTAATAACCTCACTGAGGCATTGATTTTCACCAGAGTAAAGGTAGTTTTAAAAATAAGTTTTGTATAATTTGAGATATCATTGTTTATATTTTCCCCCATTTTTCTCCCTTTTTCTGTAAAGAAACCACTAGCTGTTCATGCCCATGAGAAACTGTATGACAGAGTCAAAATCAAAATAACATGGAAGTCTCTCTGATTTTTGCTTTCTGAAAGCCTAGGCTCTTAGGAGAACTTAGAACATTTAAAGATGATTTAAAAGGGAGAAACGAATTTGAAGACATAGACAGAATGTCTAGAAAAACCAAAGACCCAAGATTAAAAAGAGATTTTCGCAGCTGGTTAGGTAGAACCAAGAGAGAGGACTATGGTTCTGAAGATAAAAGAGAAGCTATATCTTCCTTCCTAAGCAATACTTTTGGTCACAGACATTCTTGCAATAGAGCCGTAGGTCCCAGTGCACAACCACTGAACCTGAAAAGGAAAGGCGGATATGGGTGATGTTGGTCTCTATAGCATCTGCTAGATCTATGATGGAGAACTAATGTCCCTCAGCTCACTCTCTACCAATGTCTTGGTTCTGTCTCTAAATGGACAGACGTTCAGTTTTCTACTAGATCAGTAAAATAGTAGCTTGAGGTTAGATACTAATTTGAGTTATAAAAAATGAAAAGAGACTTGCACAGCTAAGTTGGTAGACTGTGATTTATGCTTGCCACAAAAGCAAGCATATACATGCCCTACTTAATTAAAAAGCTGCATAATTTCTTTGGTGGCAACTCCGATAAATTAAAACCTGGGAATGCACACAATAATCTTTTCTAAGGAAATATGGAGCATGTGGCAGGAATAATCAGAAATTTTCTGCCTGGTTTTAAGGTGGAAATAGATTTCATAATCATGATGTCACAATTACATTTTACTTCAGGAAAACGGAGGATTTCTAGCAATAAACTATTTTGCTCTCTTTATTCACTCAGCAGATAATTATTCAATACTGCTGTGTAACAACCATTGTTTCAGGTTTTATGATACCTGATAAATAAAACAGACAAATATCTCGCCAAAGTGGAAGGGGAAACATAATAAACAATAAGTGTAATAAATAACAAAAAATAGAGTACATTAGAATGTAGTAAGTGCTATAGAATTCAAGAATGGATGTTTGGGTAGATTGTAATTTTAATAGGTTGGCAAAGGAAGACCTCTTAAGAAGAAGGTGAAGGAGTTAGCCAAGTATAAACATGGAAGTTAGTCTAATTATACCCAATAAAGCTTTAAAGTTTGTAAGAAATAAAGCTCAGGAAGTTTCTGTCTGTACTTGGTTACTCTGATAAACATGCGAAGTTTGTTGCAAGTGACACTGGTTATAAAAGCATTTCCAAAAATATTTTCAAAAAGCATAAAGGTACTCTAAGAGATTCGTCATATATTTTTGGCACCAAAAAAGGATGCTCTAGGGTCATTAAGAATGAAGTAGAAGACCTAATGTATTAATGGCAAAATATGGTGGTTGTATTCCAATAAAACTTTATTTATAGTCACTTAAATTTTAATTTCAAATATTTTCAAGTGTCATAAAATATTATTATTCTTTTGATCTTCTTTTTCAGTCATTTAAACACATAAAAGCCATTCTTGGCTTACCAGTCATATAAAAATAGGTGGACTGGATTTGGTCTGAGGCCCTGATTATGCCTACCGTTGCTCAAAATATTGAACCTCAGGACTTGAAAAAATGTCCTTATTTTGTAAATCCTTTACCAAAAGACCAACCACAGTCTGGGGCACTGAATTGACCTAAACCAGGCTCGCTGATTCCTGCCAAGCCAGCACCAATGTGCGTTGTCACAAGCATTGTTCCCTTCCAAAGAGCAATGCCTTAATACAGGCAGACTTACTAGAGGAATAAGCAAAATGAAAAGAAAAAAAAGCAATGCTCCCAGCCTATGTGTCAATATAAGCTTATGCTAAACAAAAAGAAGTAAATAAATAGTTTTTAGGCTCAAAGTTAATTGTCTATGGCTATATGATTTACTTTTTAAAATTTTAATGAAGGATTTTATGTTACTTTGTTTAGATACCATCTCAATTTGTTATTTCTAGCTATTGTGTTCTTCTAGATTTCTGATTTTGCCACTTAACATGTTAACCATTCTCCTAATTCTGCTGCCTCCAGATGTGCTAAGCATGACATGTTTATCTTCAATTAAGTTGTTGATGAAATATTAAACAGGGCAGAGCTGAAGACAGAGCTACCTGAACCCTGTAATCAAGACCATAAATCAACTTCACCATTTATTTCCACATGTCTACAATATATTCATGAGAGACTTTGTCTAATGCCTCAGAATACACTGTATTTTCATTATGTTTAAAAGGAAATAAAATTAAATTGGCTGATAAGACATGTTCTTAGAAAATTCATAATGTTTTTAGTGAACTCCTTTTATCAGTTGTCACTAGCCATATGCCTAATAAATAGTTGTAAAATTTTACTGAGAATTTATGTTAAACCCATGTTATTTCCAGTCAGAATTTACTGCTTTCTTGAACTTTGAAAATTAAAAGCTCATTCATCTCTCATATTCTTAATCCTCTTTTTTGATCCACAACTCCATATAATGACTAGCCTTGATTATATAATCATATCTGCAAGCATTTTCTGTACTTCGAAATGAAATTCATCAGTGCCTGGAAACTTGAACTCATTTAAAGCAGCTAGGTATGTTTTTGCTTTCAATAAAAAGCAGCTGATACAGCCCCAAATTCTTCCAAATCTGCCTGTAATTCTCAACGTTTTGTCTGGGTCTCTCATCGGCTTGCCTTTTCCTTTTCCAATCTCTGGAAAACTGCCTCCTCCATTTATCAGAGTAATCTCAAAATTTAAAAGGTTAGAGTCTTTGAAGTTTTTAAAGTTTAACATATTTCCTTCCACATGCCATATCAAGTATGTTATAGAACCCATAGAGAAAAATTCATTTTAGTAGAATTGGAATCTAATTTTATTAAAAACTGGACTTTGTCATGGGGAACATAGGGTAGAAGAATCTCTGCTTCATCTCTAGAGACTCTGTGGTAATCTCTTAGAATCTCACAATGCGAAAACTCCTGATAAGTTTTAAGCTCAAAATGTTGACGTGCATTACCTCCCTAAACATCAGTCTCTGTGCTTCTGAGCTACCATGAGCATCTGAAGTTCCTGATCTGTCTCCTGACAGATTGTGGTTCAAGCAAGTGTCCAATATAGAAACATGAAAACTTCAAACATTTAGACTAACCTTAATCGGCATAGTCTCAAGGATTTATAGTATTAAGACCAAGATATGAGGTTTTAAATCTATACTCTTTGAGATGGGATCTCACATTTTCTTTCTTTTTTTTTTTTCATTTACTATAGGTATTATAAATATGTCACTCTATACATTCACACTAGGTATTGTAAATATACCATGTCAGATCAGCTTCTCAAATGTTTGTTCACACTAAAGACTCCAAATGATATAAGGCAGAATTTGGTTGCCATGGGAAATGTGAAAGCAGGAAACCAAATGCACCTAAACCCTGCATTAAGAAAGGGGGGCAAGGTGCTGTGGCTCACACCTGTAGTCCCAGCACTTTGGCAGATCATTTGAGCCCAGGAGTTCAAGACCAGCCTGGGCAACATGGCAAGACCTCATCTCTACAAAAAAGAAAAAAAGAAAGAAGAGCAAAGAAAAAGAAATTAGCTGCCCATGGTGGCACATGTCTGTAGACCCAACTACTCATCAGGTTGAGGTGGGAAGATCTCTTGAGTCTGGGAAGTCGAAGCTGCAGTGAGCTGTGGTCACACCAGCCTGGGTGACAGAAGACAGAGAGAGTCCCAGTCAAAAAAAAGGACAGCCTGGCACACTGAGACTGCTCTGCCCATGAAATTTAGATGCACAGTTTCTGCCAAATGCTGACACTGGAGCAGAAGAATCAAGAACTCTACTCTCTGCTAACAGACAAAGTATTGTCCTGAATAACAAGAAATAGCAATCTATTGCAGAGGGATGGAGATAGCTTGGGAGAGACCTGCTTCAGTGGCACAGAAGATGGAGGAGGAACAATGAAAACCATTCTCTGGTCATCCTGATCTCAGTCAAGTCATAAGATATCAGCAATTTACCATTGGGGGAATTTGAAGCCTATGAAACACTGAAAGTAATTATGGCAACAAGAAAACTCAACCCTGGTTTAAAACTACTGACCGGATCTACTTAACCCCCACATTAAAGGCCTAAAAGTTGAAGAGGCATACCCGTTTGGGACATATGTACAGTTTTCTCATTTTGACTGTTTTGTTACACATAATATCTGTCACTCAATCAAATACCATAAGATAGATATAAAAATAAGAAGGAAGGGCCCATTTTTCAATACATGAAAGAGTCAACAGAATCAGACCCAGAGATAGGCCAGACATTGGAACTATCTAAAATGGACTTCAAAGTAATTATGATGAATATGCTAAAGAATCTAGTGGAAAAGGTAAAATACATATATGAACAGAAAAGGAGTTTTAAGAATCAAATGAAACCTCTAGAAAGGAAAACCATGATAACAGAGGAGTTTTTTGAGGGGCTTATTTACAACCTGATTACAATAGAGAAAACAATTCGTGAGCTTGATTATAAGTCAATAAAATTTACTCAAACAGAAAAAAATTTAAAATTAGAATGGGACAAAAAGAACAAAGCATGTTGGAGTTATGGGTCAATATCAAACTAGCATACTTTTAAATGGAGTCCCAAAAGGAGAGAGAATGAGAAAAAATGATGGAAGAAATATCTAATGAATAATAGATGAGAATTTTGCAAAAGTAATAAAATACAACAAACCACAAATTGAAAAATCTCAGAAAATTATAAATGAAGTAAATATAAATAGAAACTCATGCAGACATATCGTAGCCAAACTGCTGAAATCCAAAGATAAAAATAAAATATTGAAGGCATCCAGAAAAAAATAGATATTTTGTATGGTAGAACAGAGAATGACAGAAGACTTGTATTCAGAAACTTATATAAGGCCCAACACACAATGGTGCAACATTGTAAATTACTGACAGAAGAAAATAAAATTTGTCAACCTAAAATTCTAGATCCAACAAAAATAAATTTCAAAAGCTTAAGTGAAATAAAGAATTATTTAGAAAAGCAAAAAAAGAATTTATTTCCAACAGAAAAGGACTGTTTTTAAGAGAAATGCTTCAAAACTAAAAAAAAGATTATATATAGAAATCTGAATCTACACAAAGGAATAAAAAAACTGAAAATTATAAAATTGATAATAAATTTTACAATACATTTTGGATCTTTTTAATCCCTTTGAAAGATAGTTGACATATTAAAACAAAAATATTAACAATGTATTATGGATTTACAAAATTTTTACAAGTAAAATATATGATAAAGATTGTACAAAGAAAGAGAGGAAACTTAATGTAACTAAAAGGTCTTTATGCTATATGTAAACTGACACAGTATTAATTGCAAGTAGACCATAATATGTAAAAGAAAATAAAAGTATATTTTAATTCTGAAGCAACCATTAAAAATATAAAACACAGAAGTATAACTAGTCTATAAATGAAATAAAAGGGAATCATAAACATAATCCAAAAAGGAAGCAGAAAAAGAGAAAAGGACAAAGAAAATTAGATCAAAATCACAAATGATAGCCTAACAATAGGTTTAAACCCAATTCTATAAAATTTACATTAAATGTAAATGATCTCATCATGTCTATTAAAAGGCAGAGATTGCCAGACTTGATAAATATGTAAGTCCCACTTACTAATGGTCTACAATAAACCTACCCTAATATAAACTTATACATAGGGTGAAAGTAAAAGAATTCAAAAAAGATATACCATCCAAGCCTGATCAGAAGAAATCTGGAGTGGCTTTATTAATATCAGATGAAGAAGACTTTAGAACAAAGAGTAGAAGCAGGGTTAAACAGGGATGTTACATGATGAAAAGAGGGTCAAGCCAAGAATGAAAAAAAATTCTAAATATGCACACATTTAATAACAATACATCAAAATAGATAAAACAAAAACTTCTAGAAATGAAAGGAGATATAAACACATCCACAATTATACCTGGGGATTTAAACATAACTCATTTGGTAATTGATGTAAGTAAAAAAAAAGAATATAGAAAATTTGAATAATACTATTAACCAACATGAATGAATTTACATTTAATTTACATTTATAAGACTTTTTTTTGGAGAGGAGGAGCCAAGATGGCCGAATAGGAACAGCTCTGGTCTACAGCTTGCAGCGTGAGCGACGCAGAGCGGGTGATTTCTGCATTTCCATCTGAGGTACTGGGTCCATCTCACTAGGGAGTGCCAGACAGTGGGCGCAGGTCAGTGGGTGTGTGCACCGTGCGCCAGCCAAAGCAGTGCGAGACATTGCCTTGCTCAGGAAGCACAAAGGGTCAGGGAGTTCCCTTTCCTAGTCAAAGAAAGGGGTGACGGATGGCACCTGGAAAATCGGGTCACTCCCACTGGAATACTGCGCTTTTCCGACGGGCTTAAAAAATGGCACACCACGAGATTATATCCCGCACCTGGATTGGAGGGTCTTACGCCCACGGAGTCTCGCTGATTGCTAGCACAGCAGTCTGAGATCAAACTGCAAGGCAGCAGCAAGGCTCGGGGACGGGCGCCCGCCATTGCCCGGGCTTGTTTAGGTAAACAAAGCAGTTGGGAAGCTCGAACTGGGTGGAGCTCACCACAGCTCAAGGAGGCCTGCCTGCCTCTGTAGGCTCCACCTCTGGGGGCAGGGCACAGACAACAAAAAGACAGCAGTAACCTCTGCAGACTTAAATGTCCCTGTCTGACAGCTTTGAAGAGAGCAGTGGTTCTCCCAGTACGCAGCTGGAGATCTGAGAACGGGCAGACTGCCTCCTCAAGTGGGTCCCTGACCCCTGACCCCCGAGCAGCCTAACTGGGAGGCACCCCCCAGCAGGGACACACTGACACCTCACATGGCAGGGTACTCCAACAGACCTGCAGCTGAGGGTCCTGTCTGTTAGAAGGAAAACTAACAAACAGAAAGGACACCCACACCAAAAACCCATCTGTACATCACCATCATCAAAGACCAAAAGTAGATAAAACCACAAAGATGGGGAAAAAACAGAACAGAAAAACTGGAAACTCTAAAAAGCAGAGCGCCTCTCCACCTCCAAAGGAACGCAGTTCCTCACCAGCAACGGAACAAAGCTGGATGGAGAATAACTTTGACAAGCTGAGAGAAGAAGGCTTCAGACGATCAAATTACTCTGAGCTACAGGAGGACATTCAAACCAAAGGCAAAGAAGTTGAGAACTTTGAAAAAAATTTAGAAGAATGTGTAACTAGAATAACCAATACAGAGAAGTGCTTAAAGGAGCTGATGGAGCTGAAAAACAAGGCTCAAGAACTATGTGAAGAATGCAGAAGCTTCAGGAGCCCATGCGATCAACTGGAAGAAAGGCTATCAGCTATGAAAGATGAAATGAATGAAATGAAGTGAGAAGGGAAGTTCAGAGAAAAAAGAATAAAAAGAAACGAGCAAAGCCTCCAAGAAATATGGGACTATGTGAAAAGACCAAATCTACGTCTGATTGGTGTACCTGAAAGTGATGGGGAGAATGGAACCAAGTTGGAAAACACTCTGCAGGATATTATCCAGGAGAACTTCCCCAATCTAGCAAGGCAGGCCAACATTCAGATTCAGGAAATACAGAGAACGCCACAAAGATACTCCTCGAGAAGAGCAACTCCAAGACACATAATTGTCAGATTCACCAAAGTTGAAATGAAGGAAAAAATGTTGAGGGCAGCCAGAGAGAAAGGTCGGATTACCCACAAAGGGAAGCCCATCAGACTAACAGCGGATCTCTCAGCAGAAACCCTACAAGCCAGAAGAGAGTGGGGACCAATATTCAACATTCTTAAAGAAAAGAATTTTCAACCCAGAATTTCATATCCAGCCAAACTAAGCTTCATAAGTGAAGGAGAAATAAAATACTTTACAGACAAGCAAATGCTGAGAGATTTTGTCACCACCAGGCCTGCCCTAAAAGAGCTCCTGAAGGAAGCACTAAACATGGAAAGAAACAACTGGTACCAGCTGCTGCAAAATCATGCCAAAATGTAAAGACCATCGAGACTAGGAAGAAACTGCATCAACTAACGAGCAAAATAACCAGCTAACATCATAATGACAGGATCAAATTCACACATAACAGTATTAACTTTAAATGTAAATGGACTAAATGCTCCAATTAAAAGACACAGACTGGCAAATTGGATAAAGAGTCAAGACCCATCAGTGTGCTGTATTCAGGAAACCCATCTCACGTGCAGAGACACATATAGGCTCAAAATAAAAGGATGGAGGAAGATCTACCAAGCAAATGGAAAACAAAAAAAGGCAGGGGTTGCAATCCTAGTCTCTGATAAAACAGACTTTAAACCAACAAAGATCAAAAGAGACAAAGAAGTCCATTACATAATGGTAAAGGGATCAATTCGACAAGAAGAGCTAACTATCCTAAATATATATGCACCCAATACAGGAGCACCCAGATTCATAAAGAAGTCCTGAGTGACCTACAAGAGACTTAGACTCCCACACATTAATAATGGGAGACTTTAACACCCCATTGTCAACATTAAACAGATCAATGAGACAGAAAGTCAACAAGGATACCCAGGAATTGAACTCAGCTCTGCACCAAGCAGACCTAATAGACATCTACAGAACTCTCCACCCCATATCAACAGAATATACATTTTTTTCAGCACCACACCACACCTATTCCAAAATTGACCACATAGTTGGAAGTAAAGCTCTCCTCAGCAAATGTAAAAGAACAGAAATTATAACAAACTATCTCTCAGACCACAGTGCAATCAAACTAGAACTCAGGATTAAGAATCTCACTCAAAACCGCTCAACTACATGGAAACTGAACAACCTGCTCCTGAATGACTACTGGGTACATAACGAAATGAAGGCAGAAATAAAGATGTTCTTTGAAACCAACGAGAACAAAGACACAACATACCAGAATCTCTGGGACACATTCAAAGCAGTGTGTAGAGGGAAATTTATAGCACAAAATGCCCACAAGAGAAAGCAAGAATGATCCAAAATTGACACCCTAACATCACAATTAAAAGAACTAGAAAAGCAAGAGCAAACACATTCAAAAGCTAGCAGAAGGCAAGAAATAACTAAAATCGGAGCAGAACTGAAGGAAATAGAGACACAAAAAACCCTTCAAAAAATTAATGAATCCAGGAGCTGGTTTTTTGAAAGGATCAACAAAATAGACCGCTAGCAAGACTAATAAAGAAAAAAAGAGAGAAGAATCAAATAGATGCAATAAAAAATGATAAAGGGGATACCACCACCGATCCCACAGAAATACAAACTACCATCAGAGAATACTACAAACACCTCTACGCAAATAAACTAGAAAATCTAGAAGAAATGGATAAATTCCTGGACACATACCCTCTCCCAAGACTAAACCAGGAAGAAGTTGAATCTCTCAATAGACCAATAGCAGGAGCTGAAATTGTGGCAATAATCAATAGCTTACCAATCAAAAAGAGTCCAGGACCAGATGGATTCACAGCCGAATTCTACCAGAGTTACAAGGAGGAACTGGCACCACTCCTTCTGAAACTATTCCAATCAATAAAAAACGAGGGAATCCTCCCGAACTCATTTTATGAGGCCAGCATCATTCTGATACCAAAGCCGGGCAGAGACACAACCAAAAAAGAGAATTTTAGACCAATATCCTTGATGAACATTGATGCAAAAATCCTCAATAAAATACTGGCAAACCGAATCCAGCAGCACATCAAAAAGCTTATCCACCATGATCAAGTGGGCTTCATCCCGGGGATGCAAGTCTGGTTCAATATACGCAAATCAATAAATGTAATCCAGCATATAAACAGAACCAAAGACAGAAACCACATGATTATCTCAACAGATGCAGAAAAGGCCTTTGACAAAATTCAACTGCCCTTCATGCTAAAAACTATCAATAAATTAGGTATTGATGGGACGTATTTCAAAATAATAAGAGCTATCTATGACAAACCCACAGCCAATATCATACTGAATGGGCAAAAACTGGAAGCATTCCCTTTGAAAACTGGCGCAAGACAGGGATGCCCTCTCTCACCACTCCGATTCAACATAGTGTTGGAAGTTCTGGCCAGGGCCGTTAGGCAGGAGAAGGAAATAAAGGGTATTCAATTGGGAAAAGAGGAAGTCAAATTGTCCCTGTTTGCAGATGACATGATTGTATATCTAGAAAACCCCATTGTCTCAGCCCAAAATCTCCTTAAGCTGATAAGCAACTTCAGCAAAGTCTCAGGATACAAAAACAATGTACAGAAATCACCAGCATTCTTATACACCAACAAAAGACAAACAGAGAGCCAAATCATGAGTGAACTCCCATTCACAATTGCTTCAAACAGAATAAAATACCTAGGAATCCAACTTACAAGGGATGTGAAGGACCTCTTCAAGGAGAACTACAAACCACTGCTCAATGAAATAAAAGAGGATACAAACAAATGGAAGAACCCTCCATGCTCATGGGTAGGAAGAATCAATATCGTGAAAATGGCCATACTGCCCAAGGTAATTTACAGATTCAATGCCATCCCCATCAAGCTACCAATGTCTTTCTTCACAGAATTGGAAAAAACTACTTTAAAGTTCATTTGGAACCAAAAAAGAGCCCGCATTGCCAAGTCAATCCTAAGCCAAAAGAACAAAGCTGGAGTCATCACACTACCTGACTTCAAACTATACTACAAGGCTACAGTAACCAAAACAGCATGGTACTGGTACCAAAATAGAGATATAGATCAATGGAACAGAGCAGAGCCCTCAGAAATAATGCCGCATATCTACAACTATCTGATCTTTGACAAACCTGAGAAAAACAAGCAATGGGGAAAGGATTCCCTATTTAATAAATCATGCTGGGAAAACTGGCTAGCCATATGTAGAAAGCTGAAACTGGATCCCTTCCTTACACCTTATATAAAAATCAATTCAAGATGGATTAAAGACTTAAACGTTAGACCTAAAACCATAAAAACCCTAGAAGAAAACCTAGGCATTACCATTCAGGACACAGGCATGGGCAAGGACTTCATGTCTAAAACACCAAAAGCAATGGCAACAAAAGCCAAAATCGACAAATGGGATCGAATTCAACTAAAGAGCTTTTGCACAGCAAAAGAAACTACCATCAGAGTGAACAAGCAACCTACAAAATGGGAGAAAATTTTCGCAACCTACTCATCTGACAAAGGGCTAATATCCAGAATCTACAATGAACTCAAACAAATTTACAAGAAAAAAACAAACAACCCCATCAAAAAGTGGGCTAAGGATATGAACAGACACTTCTCAAAAGAAGACATTTATGCAGCTAAACAACATATGAAAAAATGCTCATCATCACTGGCCATCAGAGAAATGCAAATCAAAACCACAATGAGATACCATCTCACACCAGTTAGAATGGCAGTCATTAAGAAGTCAGGAAACAACAGGTGCTGGAGAGGATGTGGAGAAATAGGAACACTTTTACACTGTTGGTGGGACTGTAAACTAGTTCAACCATTGTGGAAGTCAGTGTGGCGATTCCTCAGGGATCTAGAACTAGAAATACCATTTGACCCAGCCATCCCATTACTGGGTATATACCCAAAGGATTTTAAATCATGCTGCTATAAAGACACATGCACACATATGTTTATTGCGGCATTATTCACAATAGCAAAGACTTGGAACCAACCCAAATGTCCAACAATGATAGACTGGATTAAGAAAATGTGGCACATATACACCATGGAATACTATGCAGCCATAAAAAATGATGAGTTCATGTCCTTTGTAGAGACATGGATGAAATTGGAAATCATTGTCAGTAAAATATCGCAAGAACAAAAAACCAAACACCGCGTATTCTCACTCATAGGTGGGAATTGAACAATGAGATCACATGGACACAGGAAGGGGAACATCACACTCTGGGGACTGTGGTGGGGTGGGGGGAGTGGGGAGGGTTAGCATTGGGAGATATACCTAATGCTAGATGAGGAGTTAGTGGGTGCAGTGCACCAGCATGGCACATGTATACATATGTAACTAACCTGCACATTGTGCACATGTACCCTAAAACTTAAAGTATAATAATAATAAAAAAAAAGAAGTTATGGAAAAAAAAAATAATAATAATTTAAATAAAAAAAGGTTCAAATTCTGGAAAATCAACTAGATCAATCTATGTAAATAACTTGCTCTTAAAAGTTTAGTATGATTTAAATTTATGTACTAAAATTGTGTTATAAAATTATAATAAAAATCTAAATTTTTGATGTATCTATATTTAAAAAATAAATAAATAAATAAAATAAAAATAAAAATAAAAGACTTTTTTTTTTTTTTTGAGACAGAGTCTCCCTCTGTCACCCAGTCTGGAGTGCATGGTGCGATCTCCGCTTACTGCAAGCTCTGCCTCCCAGGTTCACACCCTTCTCTTGCCTCAGCCTCCTGAGTAGCTGGAACTACAGGTGCCCACCACCACGTCTGGTTAATTTTTTTTGTATTTTTAGTAGAGACAGGGTTTCACCGTGTTAGCCAGGATGGTCTCGATCTCCTGACCTCGTGATCTACCTGCCTTGGCCTCCCAAAGTGCTGGGATTACAGGCGTTAGCCACCGTGCCTGGCTCATTTATAAGACTTTCTATCCAACAACAGTGGAACGCACATTCTTTTGAAGTATTCATGATAATAGTCACTGAGATAGACTATTTTCTGGGCCATCAAAGAAATCTCAATAACTAATTAAGAAATAAAATTATGCAACACATATTCTCTGAGTACACTGGAATTAAACTAGAAATATGTCTAGAAAATACACAGATACATACTTATAAATAGAAAATGGACCCAAAATTCAAATTAGTCAGAGAATAAAAATATTCTGTAATGAATGAACATGAACACACAACATATCAAAATTTATGTAGTGTAGCTAAATGCTAATGAGAAATTTAAAGCATTAAATGCATATATTAGAAAAGGAAATATGTCTCAGATAAATACTATGATCTTCCATCTTAAATTAGAAAGAGAAAAAATGAGGATACTAAACTGGAAGTAAACATAAGGAAGGAAATGGTGAAGACAACAGCAGAGATCAATGAAACAGAAAATAGAAAATAATGAACAAAATCAGTGTAACAACAAGTAGTTTTTAATATCAACAAAATGATAAGCCTCAAGCTAGAATTATCAAGAAACAAAGAAAGCACCAATTAACAAACAAGATCATAAATCAAAAAGAACATCAGAGCACATCCAGCAGACAATAGAAAGATGGTAAGAGAATATTATGCAACTGTATTCCAATAAATTCAATAAATTAAATGAAACAAACTAATTCTTTACAGTACATATATTCCCAAAGCTCACACAGGAAGAAATCGATTACTTGAAAGCTCTGTGTTTATTAAGGAAATGGAATTCATGGTTAACAACCTTCCTCCAAGGAAAATCCAGGTCCAGATGGCTTCACCAGAGAACTCTACAAACACATAGAGAGGAAATAATACCAGCCCCACACAAACTCTTCCAGAAAGTAGAAGAGATGGAATGTATCCCAACACATTTTTTGATGCCCGTATTACTCTGATACAAAAACAAGAGAGATGCCTTGTACACAAAACAGTGACAAAGGGTCATTCTCATGAATGTAGATGTAAGCATCTTTAACAAAATATTAACAAAGTGATTCCAATAATATATTTAAAAAATAATATCTAATTGCTAACGTATATTTATCCCAGAAACACAAGATAAGTTCAACATCTAAAATCAATCAAAATAATTCACCACATTAACAGACCAAAAAAGAATAAAACAAAACATATCTCAACAGTCCAGAGAAAGCATTTGGCAAAGTTCAATATTAATTCATGATGAAAACTATTAGCAAATTAGTAATGAAGATAATTTGCTAAACGTAATTAAAGAATTAGACTAGGAAACCTACAACCTACAGCCTACGGGGGATAGGTTACTAAGTACTTTCACTTTTTAAATTCAACATTTCACTAGAGGTCCTAGTTAGTGTAACACGAAAAATAAAGGAAAGGAATACAGATGGGAAAAGAAGAAATGTATATAAGATACTAAAGAACCTGTAAAAAGTTATCATAACTAAATAACTTCACCAAGGTTACAGATTTCAAGGTCACAATGCCAGAATCAATTTTTTTTTTTTTTTTGAGGCTGAGTCTTGCTCTGTCCCCCAGGCTGGAGGTGCAATGGTGCAATCTTGGCTCACTGCAAGTTCCGCCTCCCAGGTTCACACCATTCTCCTGCCTCAGCCTCCCGAGTAGCTGGGACTACAGGTGCCCGCCACCATGCCCAGCTATTTTTTTTTGTATTTTTAGTAGAGACGGGGTTTCACCATGTTAACCAGGATGGTCTCAATCTCCTGACCTTGTGATCCACCTGCCTTGGCCTCCCAAAGTGCTGGGATTACAGGTGTGAGCCAACACACCGGGCCCAATCAATATTATTTCTATATGTAAATATGTGTGTGTGTATATATATATATATATATATATATATATATATATATATATATATATGGTGTTTGCTTCTCTCTCTCTCTCTATATATATATACACACACACACACATAGAAACCTATATATATATATGGTGTTTGCTTCTGTCTTTCCCTACTACCCTATTTTTGTTTTTTTAATCTTAAGGTTTTAAGATCAAATTTAAAATTTTATCATGAATAATTCATTTCTTCTATTTTTTAAAGTTATTTACTACTTTTCCAGTTTCTTAATTTTAACATTTCATATATTGATTTTAAAACTTGCTGTTGTACATTTTAAGAATACAATTTATTCTGAGTTTAGTTTATGTAGATGCCATATATTTTTATGTTGTCCCCTCCTTTCTTGAATTTTTTAATGAACTTGTAATTTTAGTTTTGATTATTTGTTTCTTAAAATCTTTGTTTTTTGCAGGAGAGGTTTTATTGTTTGCTTGTCTCATTGATTACTATATATAAAGTTTATTACATTAAAAAATTTTTTTTTATAATTAGATCAAACTGTATGAAATTACCAATATTTTACTGCTTTGATCTATAAAAATGGCTATTCTGTGTGATTCAGTCTAACACATGATTAGTTTGGTGTTTTATGGACATAATAGAAAAATGTCTTGAGTATAGATACAAATGCATATATACCTATATGTATATTTATATGAATAAAAACTGAGCTCATTTAGTCAATCTTCAAATACCGTTTTGATTTCTTTTATCTACTGATGTTTAAGTTCTGAAAAAATGTATTAAAATCTAACACCATAATTTTGTGCACAAATTTTTAGCTCTTCTAAAAATTTCATGATTTTCTAGAAGAATTTATTTTGTTTATTAAACCACCATGATGTTTGGTACATAAATATTAACATGTATTTTATAATTTTGAGAGGCTATCAATAATTAGGTGGATTAAATGAACCATCTTGCGAATGTCAGTCATTCTCTTTACTCAGCCACCTGCTACTTGCCAAATGGACCCATGTACAAAGTGACCATGAAGGCGGTGATAGAGGCTTATGCAGGGACTTAAGAGCAGGGCATCTACCCCATCAAGTGTGAGACAACTACCACCACTGCTAAATGCCCAACCTACCAACATTAGGAGCCAATGTTTAATTGTCAATAATCATCATGCCCTGGGGGGACCAGCTGTTCCTTGGTCCCCCTACTTTAACCCATAAATTACATCAGATCTGCTTCATCATAGTAGAGGTGAAGATATATCCTCAGAGCAAAAGCCACATGTTCCAGATATAGATTTGACTTCCATGGCTGTCGCACGCTTTTGCTAGCACCATCATCTATGAACTTTCAAATTGCCATAGTGACTGTTTTCAGTCCACATAACATTGTTTCCACTTAAGTGACTCATTTCACCACAAAAGAAACATAACAACTGTGACAATGTTTCTGAATTGCAGTAATCTTACAACTGACTCCATTTCTCAGAAATTGCTGGCTCAGCAGAATGATAAAATGGCTCATGGAAGATTCAGTTATACTGCCATCTGCAAAATTACACCTTGCAGAATTGGTGTGTTCTGCCATAGAACAGGGTATAGTCAAAATAAACACATCTGGGAATCATGAGTAGATATATCATCACTCCTAATTATAATATACCTGCTAAGGTTGCCTCCTATTTTTGTATTACTGGTCTCTGTTGGTTTAGAGGACTTTGTTTCTAAAGAAACACTTCCATCAACAGATACAATAAAAATATCCCTGCTAATTGGAAACAAAAAGAAATATAGGACAGCATAATAATATTACTCATTGATGTAACATTTTGTGCAATGGAACAATTTCACATAACACATTAGCCTGCTAAATCTATTTACTGCCTTACAAGTTAATAATTTGGTTACTGGATTGCAAAGTGTGACCTACAGGCCAAATCTAGACCTACAGCACAACAGACAGGGGTACCACTGTGAACTGCAGAGAACAAGAGGCAGAGTTTCCCCTCTGCCCTGTTTTCTCCTGGTGCCCATTGCTTTCCTCCCCAGTCAGCAGCCTGCCTTGCTACTGCTGGCAACTTCCCAGGTGGACACCAGTCAGTGACTTAGTTCAGGGCCTTGCAACTCAGCTAGTAAACTTGCCTCCAGTCACAGAGAGAGAGAGAAAAAAAAATTTATATAAATTGATATCTTAAATGTGTAATTTGAAAATTTATGTAAGTAAATAAGTTAGTCAACAAATACAGTTAAAAAGTTAAATGTTAATAGCTTTGCGATTTTTAATTTAGCTTTTAGTTTAAAATTTGTACTTAGTCTTATACTGAATTAAAATAATTATTCTTTTTGCAAATAAAACACAGATATACATATCTATTATATACATAGAGTATATAAACAGATATAGACTACACCTGTGATATTAAAATTTGATGGGTGAGTGATCAGGAAAAATATTTTTAAAGGCTCCTTAAAGGGGCAGTAATAATAATAATTAATAATAATAAATGGATTGAGAAATACAGCCTTGAGGCAACTACTCAACAAAAAGCTCAGAAGTAAACAGCAGATGGGGCTTGCCTTTTGACTTATCAGATGTTTCCTATTCCACTAGGGCCTGGGACAATTTTTCCAAAACTCACTAAATAAGTCCCTAGTCCTCTTGAACTATGAAGGTTTGGGCAACTAAGTTAGAAAAATAAAACTTTATCTAACAGCAGGGTATAAGCTGTAAAGTTTGAACATTAGTGTCATGAAGTTCTGCTAATGTTAATTCTGTAATATTGCATAGATACTCCATTTCCTTTAAGATTCAGTGTTCTGCCAACTCCACTTATTTTCTAGGCAGATTTAAATAATGCCTCGAATATGAGTGGAATTCCATTCAAAATTACCCAAGTAAAAATTATCCTAAATATAGTTAACACAGCCTCTCATCTAAGTCTCCCTCTCAAAAATAACATTGGTGTTGTAGATCTTATTACTAATTGCTTCCTGATATTACAGCCTTTTCATAGGAGTTGATTCAAAGTTGATTTTCAGTGGTTGATAGTTTGGCTCTATGTCCCCAACCAGATCTCATCTCTAATTGTAATCCCTATAATCCCCACATGTTGAGGGAGGAACCTGGTGGGAGGTGATTGGATCATGGGGGCAGTCTCCCCCTAGGCTGTTCTCCTGATAATGAATGAGTTCTCAGGAGATCTGATGGTTTTAAAAAGTGTTTGGCAGTTCCCCCCTGTGCTCTTCTCTCTCTTACCTGCTGCTATGTAAGACATGCCTGCTTTCACTTCCACCATGATTGCACATTTCCTGAGGCCTCCCCTGCCATGTGGAACTGTGAGTCAATTAAACTTCTTTTCTTTATAAATTACCCAGTCTCAGGCAGTCCTTTATAGCAGTGTGAAAACAGACCAATACAGTGGGCTAGGTAGTTAGGCTGTCAGACAGTGAAAACAAAACAGAATTTTGATTGTCCTTGTAAAGGGAATTGAGAGAGTAGGGTAGAGTTCGTGAACCATATGTGTGCTCTGGGGAAACCAGAAGGCTCCTCGGTACATTTAGACTCTTAAGTGACACTGACTCATGTGTACATGGATTAAAAGAGTGCTATTTTTTTTCTATAAGTCATCTGGTTTTTTTTTTTTTTAATTGCTTCCAATTCCTTGTTTTACTCTGGATGGTTGAAACTGAAGATGTCTGACTCCCAGGTAATTGGGTACATCACCTCAAGTAATTAAGTGCTAAATGGAATCTTAAGTACTAGAACATATACAGTACTTTAGAGTAGGAAATGATTAGTGAGGGCTTCTTATGAGAGGTGAAACTTCAGCTCTGTCTTGAATAAAATACATGATATGAATGAAGGAGAGAATAGCATAGCATTCTGGGAGAAAGTTGCAGCAGGAACAAAGGCAAAAGAGAGAAACCAGCAAATCCCAATTGGTGCACACTAAATAATCTGGATGTAGAGAAGGGTTAATTTCAGAAAACAGAGATGCCAGGATGGGCACAGAATATGACAGGCCTTAGATTCCTGTTAATTTCTTTACTGGTCCTCTTCTATTAATACTTGACTCTCGAAGTTCATCATAACACAAGATTTAACTCTATTTTTGTTTTCCACTGTTAACTCAAGAATTATTCTCTTTTTCTTTATCATACCACTTCACATCATGTCCCCTGATGGTATAAGATTTATAGTAGTTAGTCTTTCCTTTTTAACCCTCTAGTTTAAATTAATTCTTCCTATTCTCACCTTGTTTGTTTTTTTTTGTCTTTTTTTCCAACGTTCACTCTCCTCCCAGCCTTCTCCCTTCAGTAGGCCTCAGTGTCCATTGTTGTCCTGCTGTACTCAATATTTAGCTCCCACTCATAAGTTAGAACATGTGGTATTCTGATTTCTGTTCTTCCATTAGTTCACTTAGGATAATGACGTCCAGCTTCATCCATGTTGCTGCAAAGGACATGAGTTCATTCTTTCTTTTGGCTGCATAGTATTCCATAATGTATATGTACCACAGTTTCTTTAGCCAATCCATTGTTGATGGGCATCTATGTTGTTTCCATGTCTTTGCTCTTGTGAATGGTGCTGCAATGAATATAGTACATGTGTCTTTGGTAGAATAATTTATTTTCATTTGGGTATACACCCATCAAAGATTGCTGGGTTGAATGGTAATTCTGTTTTAAGTTCTTTGAGAAATATCCTAACTGCTTTCCACAGTAGCTGAACTAATTTACATTCCCACCAGCAGAGTATAAGCATTCCCTTTTCTCTGGAGCTTCACCTGCATGTGTTGTTTTATAACTTTTTAATAATAGCTATTCTGACTGATGTGAGAAGGTATCTCATTGTGGTTTCAATTTGCATTTCTCTGATGATTAGTGATGTTGAACACTTTTTCATGTTTGTGGCTGCTTGTATGTTTTCTTTTAAGAAGTGTCTGTTCATGTATTTTGCCCACTTTTTAATGGGGTTATTTGTTTTTTGCTTGTTAAACTTGAATTCCTTATAAATTCTGGATACTAGATGTTTGTTGAATGTAAAATTTGTGAATATTTCCCCCCCTTCTGTAGATTGTCTTTTTACTCTGTTGATAGTTCCTTTTGCTGGACAGAAGTACTTTAGTTTAACTCAGTCTTACTTACCAATTTTTCCTCTTGGTGCAGTTGATTTTGAAGATTTCATCATAAATTTTCTTTTTAATTTCTCTAATGATTAGTGATGTTGAGCCTTCTTTCACATGCTTGTTTATTCTCTCCTTTTACATCTCCACTTTTGATTGGGTAGTAAAGATGAAAACAGAAATCATTGAGAAATGTAAAGCAGCAGAAATCGGGGAGTATAAAGAATATTTCTTAGAGGAAACTGTATTTGCACCGGCCCTAAAGTGAGAATAAGCACAGATACTTGTCAGGAACCAAGAAGATAGTATAGATACATTTTAGAGAGCAAGCAGAGGGAAGTGCAAAAGAAAGAGGCAGAAGCTCGGGCCAGACCATGCCAAGCCTTGCAGATGCAGCTAAGGCATTTGTGTTTGTTATGAAAGCAATGACAAGTCATTGAAAGCACAATTTGAGTAGGAGTTTAGGGAAGAGTTGAGGGTAATAGGATTTTTTTTTTTTTTTTTTGGAGGAAAAAATTCTCTGACTACACAGTACAAATGGATCTTAGGAAGCTTGGGCAAATGTGGGGCAGCTCGTTCAGAGATGACTGCAATGGTCCAAAGAAGAGAGAATGGCAACTTGGACTAATTGCAGTGCAGACATGGAGAGAACTGAGTAGATGAAAGGAATGGCTGGTTGAAGCAATGCTCAGAGGCATGTAAAGGTTTTATGAGCTTGATTCTTACAGAGGACATTTTTATTTCAAAAAGCACATTTTAAAAATTTTCTGAATTTCTTATTTGTGAACAGGTTTTGTAGGTCAGGTTGTCTAGCCTGCCCACAGCTTGCCCACGTACCAAGTCCAAGTTACCCTAGTGAGGGGATCTTCCTCCTTAGGTCTCATCTTATAACTGTAGGGCTCATTTTAAAAAATATTTTTTATTAAGTATTAAGTAGAAACAAACCAATATTTATAAATTATCTGGAAACTACATGATTATGTCAATAGATGCAGAAAAGGCCTTTGACAAAATTCAACTGCCCTTCATGCTAAAAACTCTCAATAAATTAGGTATTGATGGGACGTATCTCAAAATCATAAGAGCTATTTATGACAAACCCACAGCCAATGTCATACTGAATGGGCAAAAACTGGAAGCATTCCCTTTGAAAACTGGCACAAGACAGGGATGCCCTCTCTCACCACTCCTATTCAACATAGTGTTGGAAGTTCTGGCCAGGGCAATGAAGCAGAAGAAAGAAATAAAGGGAATTCAATTAGGAAAAGAGGAAGTCAAATTGGCCCTGTTTGCAGATGACATGATGGTATATTTAGAAAAACCTATCGTCTCAGCCTAAAATCTCTTTAAGCTGATAAGCAACTTCAGCAAAGTCTCAGGATACAAAATCAATGTGCAAAAATCACAGGCATTCTTATACACCCATAACAGACAAACAGAGAGCCAAATCATGAGTGAACTCCCATTCACAATTGCCTCAAAGAGAATAAAATACTTAGGAATCCAGCTTACAAGGGATGTGAAGGAGGTCTTCAAGGAGAACTACAAACCACTGCTCAATGAAATAAAAGAGGACACAAACAAATGGAAGAACCTTCCATGCTCATGGACAGGAAGAATCAATATCATGAAAATGGCCATACTGCCCAAGGTAATTTATAGATTCAACGCCATCCCCATCAAGCTACCAATGACTTTCTTCACAGAATTGGAAAAAACTACTTTAAAGTTCATATGGAACCAAAAAAGAGCCCAGATTGCCAAGACAATCCTAAGCCAAAAGAACAATGCTGGAGGCATCACACTACCTGACTTCAAACTATACTATCAGACTATAGTAACCAAAACAGCATGGTACTAGTACCAAAATAGAGATATAGATCAGTGGAACAGAACAGAGCCCTCAGAAATAATGCCACACATCTACAACCATCTGATCTTTGACAAACCTGAGAAAAAGAAGCAATGGGGAAAGGATTCCCTATTTAATAAATCGTGCTGGGAAAACTGGCTAGCCATATGTAGAAAGCTGAAACTGGATCCCTTCCTTACATCTTATACAAAAATCAATTCAAGATGGATTAAAGACTTAAATGTTAGACCTAAAACCATAAAAACCCTAGAAGAAAACCTAGGCAATACCATTCAGGACATAGGTGTGGGCAAGGACTTCATGTCTAAAACACCAAAAGCAATGGCAACAAAAGCCAAAATTGACAAATGGGATCTAATTAAAGAGCTTCTGCACAGCAAAAGAAACTACCATCAGAGTGAACAGGCAACATACAGAATGGGAGAAAAATTTTGCAATCTACTCATCTGCAAAAGGGCTAGTATCCAGAATCTATAATGAACTCAAACAAATTTACAAGAAAAAAACAAACAACCCCATCAAAAAGTGGGCAAAGGATATGAACAGACACTTCTCAAAAGAAGACATTTATGTAGCCAACAGACACATGAAAAAATGCTCATCATCACTGGCCATCAGAGAAATGCAAATCAAAACCACAATGGGATACCATCTCACACCAGTTAGAATGGCGATCATTAAAAAGTCAGGAAACAACAGGTGCTGGAGAGGATGTGGAGAAATAGGAACACTTTTACACTGTTGGTGGGACTGTAAACTAGTTCAACCATTGTGGCAGACAATGTAGCAATTCCTCAGGGATCTAGAACTAGAAATACCATTTGACCCAGCCATCCCATTACTGGGTATATACCCAAAGGATTTTAAATCATGTTGCTATAAAGACATATGCACACGTATGTTTATTGTGGCACTATTCACAATAGCAAAGACGTGGAGCCAACTCAAATGTCCATCAATGATAGACTGGATTAAGAAAATGTGGCACATATACACCATGGAATACTATGCAGCCATAAAAAAGGATGAGTTCCTGTCCTTTGTAGGGACATGAATGAAGCTGGAAACCATCATTCTCAGGAAACTATCGCAAGGAAAAAAAAAACAAACACCACATGTTCTCACTCATAGGTGGGAATTGAACAATGAGAATGCTTGGATACAGGAAGGGGAATATCATACATCTGGGCCTGTCAAGGGGTGGGGGGCGGAGGGAGGGAGAGCATTAGGAGATATAACTGACGTAAATGACGAGTTAATGGGTGCAGCACACCAACATGGCGCATGTATACATATGTAACAAACCTGCACATCGTGCACATGTACCCTGAACTTAAAGTATAATAATAAATAAATAAATAATCTCTAAGATACAAATGTACTAATGCTGTGGACATTCCTACACTCACAACCCAATATCAGAAGAGAAAATTATTTTCGTTGATGCATGCATGCCCCTTTCTGATTCCATCAGAAAAAAAAATTATTTTTTCTCTTTCTCTCTGAAAAAAAACACCATCCTGATGTTGTATTTTATTTATTTGCTTTGCTTTATACTTTTACCATATACCTATTTATCTATAATAGTATATTATTTATTTCTGCATGTTTTTTAAATTTTAAAAAATATAGCACTGATTATTTTCTTTTATTTCAATATTATTTTCCAAAGATTTGTCAGTATTACTGCATATAGCTATAATTTAATTTTTATTACTTTTTAGGACTTCATTGTATGAATATACCATAATTTGGCCATTTTACTTTTAATGTCATTTGTGTTATGCATACCTTTTTAAAAAATAATACATTTTTATTTCAGAGAGTGCATCTATGAAGATTTCTGCATCTATTTCCAGATGCACAGTCTCCATAGTTTCTGTATTATACAAAAAACTAGTACTAGAACTCTTGGGTTGTACAGTATGTTCATCTTCAACTATAGTATATATGCCTAATTGTATTCCAAAGTGGTTGTACCAAGTTACACTTGCACCTGCAGTACACGAGTACTCTAATCATAACACTATATTCACTTCAATACTTAATATTTTCAGGTAACTTTTTTCACTTTTTACTTTATAGATTCTATTTTATATTTATTTCCTATTACATTAGCTTCTTCTCTGATCTGTATTATCTTCTTCCTTCCATTTCCTTTGGGTATATTATGTTGTTCTTTATTAACTTTCTATGTTAGATGTTTAGGAAATTCATCTACACAATTTCTATATTTCTAATGTATGCACTCTAAATGTCTCTTTAAATACTATTTAGCCAGATACCACAAATTTGACTATTGTATGGTTTTATTATCATTTAATCTAATTTTTAAAATTTTAATTAATATTTAATCTATGTTATTTTCTTAGAGTTTTGTGGTTTTAGGTTTTTTACTTATTTTGAATTGATTTTTGTGTATGGTGTAAGATAAGTTTTCAGTTTCATGTTTTTGCAGGTGGAAAACTAGTTTTCCCAGAAAAATTTATTGAATAGGTTATCCATTCCCCATTGTTTCCTCCTGGTGCCCTTGTCAAAAATTATTTGGCCATACGTGTTTGGATTTATTTCTGGGAACTGTCTTCCATTTCATTAGCCTATGTGTCTGTTTTCATGCCAGCACCACATTGTATTGATTACCATAGCTTTGCAATATAATTTTAAATTATAAAATGTAATGCCTCCAACTTTGTTTTACTTTCTCAAGATTGCTCTAGCTATTCAGGGTATTTTTGTGGTTCCATACAAATTTTAGGATTGTTTTTTCTATTTCTGTGAAGAATACCATTGGAGTTCTTATAGAGATTGCATTAAATCTATATATTGTTTTGGATAGTATGGACATTTTAAGCACATTTTTTCCATCCATGAACATAGGATACCTTTTCATTTATTTGTATCTGCTTCAAATTCTTTCATTAATATTTTACTGTCTTCAGTGTATAAATATTTCACCTCCTTGGTTAAACTTATTCCTAGGTACTTTTAAAAAATGCTATTGTAAGTGGGATTGTTTCCTTGATTTTTTTTCAGCTAGGTTGTTATTTGTTTGGAATTGCTACTAATTTTTGTATGTAGATTTCTGTGTTCTTCAACTTTATTTTCTAGTTCTAACAGTGTGTGTGTGTGTGTGTTTGTGTGTGAAGTTTTGGGGGTTTTCTATATATAAAACTATACCATTGGTAAATAGTGAAAATTGCACTTCTTCATTTCTGATTTAAATGCCTTCTATTTCATTTTTCTTTTCTGATTGTTCTTGCTAGTACTTCCATTACTATGTTGAATAGAAGTGAAAGGAGTGGGCATCCTTGCCTTGTTCTGAATCTTAGTGGAAAAGCTTTCAGTTTTTCTCTGTTGATTATGAAATTAGCTGTGGGGTTTTCATAAACAGCTTTTATTGTGTTGAGGAACTTTCCTTCTCTACTCTAAGTGTTAAAAGCTTTTATCATGAAAGAATGATGAAGTTTGTTGAATGCTTTAAATGATCATGTGGTTTTTATCTTTTATTTTGTTAATTTGATGTATCATATTGTTTGATCTGTGAATATTAAACCAGCCTTGCATGCCCAAAATGAATCTTACTTGTTTAGGATGTACAATCTTTTTGATGTGTTGTTGAATTTGGTTTGCTAATATTTATTGAGTATTTTTGTATTGATATTTAGAAGAGATATTGGCTTGTGGGTTTTTTTTTTTAGAAAAAATATTGGCTTGTGGAGTGTATTTGCCTTGCTTAGGTATCAATATGATGCTGGCCTCATGAACTGTCCTTGGAAGCATTTCCTCTGCTCCATTTTTTTGGAAGAATTGAAGAAGTCTTAGTCATAATTATTCTTTGAATGTTTGGTAGAGTTCAGCCATGAAGCCATCTGGTCCTGGGTTTTTCTTTATTGGAAGTTTTTTAATTACTTATTCAATCTCTTTTTTGTTATTGGTCTTCTCAAGTTTTCTATTTCTTCCAGATTCAATCTTGGTAGGTCACATTTTTCAACAAATTTATCCTTTTTCTCTAGGTTATTCAATTTGTTGGGACATAACTATTCATAATAGTCTCTTATAATTCTTATTTCTGAGGCATCTGTTGTAAGATCTCTACTTCTTTTTCTGATTTTGTTTATTTGAGCCTTCTTTCTTTTTCTTTCTTAGTATAGCTAGAAGTTTGACAATTTTGTTTATTTTATCTAAGAATCAACTATTGGTTATACTAATTTTATACCATTTTTCTGCTCTCTATTTGATTTATTTCTGTTCTATTCTTTTTTATTTCTTCCTCTCTGCTAACTTTGGGCTTGGTATTTTATTATTTCTCTTGCTTCTTGCATTATAATTCAAGGCTATTTATTTGAAATGTATCTTCTTTTTTAACGTAGGCATTTATATCTCAAGGTATTTTAAAATTTCCTTTTGGTATTTTTTGGCTCATTGGAACATGTTGCTTAATTCCCACATATTTGGAAAATTTCTAAGAATCTTTTGGTTATTGATTTCTAGTTACATACAGTTGTCAAAAACAATATAGATATAATTTGAATCTTCTTGAATTTGTTAAAACTTGTTTTGTGGCCTAACATATGTTCTATTTTGGAGACCGTTCCATGTACACTAGATAAGGGTGTACAGTCTGTTGCTGTTGGATAAAAAGTTCTATGTATGTCTGTCAGGCCCATTTGGTCTAAAGTACAGTTCAAGCCCAGCATTTCCTTGTTAATGTTGTCTGATTGATTTGTTCATTGTTGAAAGAGGGATATTTAAGTCTCATACTATTATTGTATTGCTATCTGTTTCTTCCTTTATGTCCATTAATATTTGCTTTATATATTTAGATGTCCCAATGTTGGGAGCATATATATTTATATTTGCTATGTTCCCTTGATAAATTGAGTCATTATCATTAAATAATGACTATCTTTGACTCTTATAATAGTTTTTGACTTGGAGTCTTTTTTATCTCATATAAGTACAACCACCCCTGCTTTATATTTGTAACTGCTTGCATGAAATATTTTCTTTAATCCCTTTATTTTCAGCCTATGTGTGTCCTTAAAGCTAAAAAATGACTCTTCTAGGCAGCATATAGTTATATCTCATTGTTTTAAATTCATTTAGTCACTGTGTCTTTTGGTTCGAAAATTTAATTTACTTACATTCAAGGTTATTTTTGATAGGTAAAAACTTAATCTTACCAATTTGTTAATTGTTTTCTGGTTGTTTTGTAGATCCTGTGTTCCTTTTTTCCCCTCTTCATGCATATATTTGCAATTTGGTAATTTTTCTATAGTGCTGTTTTGATTCCTCTCTCTTTCTCGTTTGTGTATGCAATGTCATTTCTTACTTTGTGTTTTCTGAGACTTACATTGACTGTCTCGTCATTAAAATAGATTATCTTATGCGGATAGCAATTTAATTTAGGTAACATACATGTATCTAGACTTTTACCCCCTAGACACACACAATTTATATTTTTCTTGCAAAAATTTACATTTTTTCTTATTGTGTATTTATTTATTTATTTATTTATTTATTTATTTGAGATGGAGTCTCACTCTGTGGCCCAGGCTGGAGTGCAGTGGCATTATCTCAGCTCACTGCAACCTCCGCCTCCTGGGTTCAAGCGATTCTCCTGTCTCAGCCTCCCAAGTAGCTGGGACTACAGATGTGTGCCACCATGCCCAGCTAAGTTTTTGTATTTTTTAGTAGAGTCAGGGTTTCACTCTGTTAGCCAGGATGGTCTCGATCTCCTGACCTTGTGATCCATCCACCTTGGCCTCTTAAAGTTCTGGGATTACAGGTGTGAGCCACCATGCCTGGCCTGTGTATTCCTTTATTACTTATTGTAGCTATTATAGTTATTTTGGGCCATTTGTTTTTTTACCTGTATACTAGATATTTGAAATATTTATACATCACCATCACAATAATGGAGTGTCATGAATTTGATTATGAATTTACCTCAATGAGTGAGTTTTATGCTTTTATATGTTTTTGTGTTTGTAATTATTGTTCCTTCTCTTCCAGTAGAAGCATTCTTTTAAGAATTTCTTAATGTCAGTCTAGTAGTTATAAATTCCCTCAGATTTTGCTTGTTTAAGAAAGACTTTATATCTCTTTCATAACTGAAAGGTAGCATTTCTGGGTATAGTATTCTTGTCTAGAAGATTTCTTTTTCTTTCAGCAGTATAAATACATCATCTCATTCTCTGCTAGCCTGCTAATTTTCTGCTGAGAAACTCACTGAGAGTCTAATGCAGTTCCCCTGTATGAGATTTGATGCTTTTCTATTGCTGCTTTTAGAATTCTTTCCTTGTCTTTGAGTTTTGACAGTTTGAAATAATGTTCCTAGGAGAGAACCCTTTTGGGGTGTATCTATTTGAGTACTTTTGAGCTTCAGCGGATCTGGATGTCTATATCTCTCCCAAGACTTGGGGAAGTTTTCAGCAATTCTTTCCTTAAATAAGACTTTTGTGCCATTATTCGTTTCTTTTTCCTCTGTGACTCCCATGATGCCAAAATTTATTCACTTAATTTTGTCCCATAAGTCCAATAGACTTACTTTGCTCTTTTTCATTCTTTTTCTTTTTTATTCTCCTGGTTTATTTTAAAATACATGTATTCATTCTAACTGGTGTGAGATGGTATCTCATTGTGGTTTTGATTTGCATTTTTCTGATAGCCAGTGATGATGAGCATTTTTTCATCTGTTTTTTGGCTGCATAAATGTCTTCTTTTGAGAAGTGTCTGTTCATATCCTCTGCCCACTTTTTGATGGGGTTGTTTTCATTGTAGATTCTGGATATTAGCCCTTTGTCAGATGAGTAGGTTGCAAAAATTTTCTCCCATTCTGTAGGTTGCCTGTTTACTCTGATGGTAGTTTCTTTTGCTGTGCAGAAGCTCTTTAGTTTAATTAGATCCCATTTGTCAATTTTGGCTTTTGTTGCCATTGCTTTAGAATGGCAATCATTAAAAACTCAGGAAACAACAGGTGCTGGAGAGGATTTGGAGAAATAGGACCACTTTTACACTGTTGGTGGGACTGTAAACTAGTTCAACCATTGTGGAAGTCAGTGTGGTGATTCCTCAGGGATCTAGAACTAGAAATACCATTTGACCCAGCCATCCCATTACTGGGTATATACCCAAAGGATTACAAATCATGCTACTATAAAGACAGATGCACATGTATGTTTATAGTGGCACTATTCACAATAGCAAAGACTTGGAACCAACCCAAACGTCCAACAACAATAGACTGGATTAAGAAAATGTGGCACATATACACCATGGAATACTATGCAGCCATAAAAAATGATGAGTTCATGTCCTTTGTAGGCACATGGATGAATCTGGAAACCATCATTCTCAGCAAACTATCACAAGGACAAAAAACCAAACACCGCATGTTCTCACTCACAGGTGGGAATTGAACAATGAGAACACATGGACAAAGGAAGGGGAACATCACACACCGGGGACTGTTATGGGGTGGGGGGAGGGGGGGAGGGATAGCATTAGAAGATATACCTAATGCTAAATGACGAGTTAATGGGTGCGGCACACCAACATGGCACATGTATACATATGTAACATACCTGCACGTTGTGCACATGTACCCTAAAACTTAAAGTATAATAATAGTAAAATAAAATAAAGACATGTATTCAAATTCAGAGAGTCTTTCTTCTGCTTGATCTAGTCTGATGTTGAAGTTCTTAGCTGCATTTTTTATTTCATTCATTGAATTCTTCAGTTCCAAAATTTCTGCTTCTTTCTTTTTCATTACATTTATTTTTGTGTTGAATTTCTCATTTAGACCATGAATTGCTTTTCTAATTTCCTTGAATTGTCTATCTGTATTTTCCTGTATCTTATTGTAGTTTCTTAAGACCATTATTTTGGATTCATTTTCAGACAATTTATAAATTTCCATTTCTTTGGGGTCAGTTACTGGAAAAACATTATGTTCCTTTGTGGTGACAAGTTTTCTTGCTTTTTCATGTTTCTTGTGTCCTAGCATTGATATCCATGCAGATGGGGTAAAAGACCCCTCTTCCAATTTCATAAAGTGTGTTTTGTAAGGAAACACTATCATCTGCAGATGTGTCTTAGGATATCATTTGAGTAAGGTAGGTTGGCTCTGGTTCTGGGTGGGTGTAGTAGTGTTCCATGTGTGCAGCTTCTTCAGCTGTAATCTGTGTCAACAGTGGCTGCAGGTGCCTCAGCAGCCTAGGCTGCAGGGCTTTGTGGCATTTGTGGTGCAAGGTAGATTGTGCCATGTCAGTTCAGGCACTGAGGGGGCACAGCTGATTTGCTGACTCAAGTGTGGCTTCCCTGGGGGTGGGGTGCCAGGATGATCAGTGTGCTGAGTGGCTGCAACCACTATTTCAACTTGAACATGGCTTCCCACTTCACTTTATTTTTAACCTATGAAAGAAATGTGTTTCCTCAAACTTAAATAAAGAACAGTTCATGGTTATAAACCAAGGCAGAGTTTTTCACTCAATTCAATGCCAAGATTTGAGACATGTAATTTTTTCTTCTTGTAGTTTATAACAGGTGTTATTTTTACTGTATTCTTACACAGGAGCCCTTTGGAGTCCCAGACTTTTATGAACATGTTTCCAATGATATTTTCCCCATTGTTCTACCTCTGAGTTTTGTCTCCTGACCCTGTGCCCCATTGGCCATAACAATCAAATCTTAAGTTTAATCTCTTTTATTTCCCCATTTATGAATATGCCTGATATGGTCTGGCCATGTCGCCACCCAAATCTCATCTTGAATTGTAACTCCCACAATTCCCACATGTCGAGGGAGGTGACTGAATTATGGGGGTGGGTCTTTCCCATGCTGTTCTTATGATAGTGAATGAGTCATGTGAGATCTGATGATTTTTAAAAAGGAGACTTTCTCTGCACAAGTTCTATTCTCTTGTCTGCCACCATGTGAGATGTGCCTTTCACCATCTGCCATGATTTTGAGGCCTCCCCAGCCATGTGGAACTGTAAGTCCAATAAACCTCTCTCTTTCTTTTGTAAATTGCCCAGTCTCAGGTATGTCTTTATCAGCAGTGTGAAAATGGACTAATACAATGCCTCTTGATAAATACAAGCTTCCTTTCTTTTCTCTCTTACAACATGTTTTAAGTTTCACTGTTTTTTTCTAAAATTTTCCTTTTTAAAGTAAGGGTTCAGGAAGTGAATGATTCTTTGTAACTGTGTATTTAATCTGTCAGTATTCAATACTTGTTTTAATTAAAATGAGTAAGCTCAATAAATACAGATTCTATTGTTAGTATATCTGAAAAGTCTTGGTATAGAAGGTTTAGCAATACAAATTCATGTTTTCAGGAATATATTCAGTACTGTAAACCTAGCATTGGAAATTCATCAACTACTGTCATTTTATATTACTTCAGTAGTATTCAGAAATTTTTTTTCAAATATATGTTTTTGTCAAATAATCCTACCTAGTTACTTTGTATAAAATTTTGCTGCTATGCTATTACAAATAAATTTACACATATTTTAAAAATATCTACTGTTGAAAGTATAAGCAAAATAAATTAGATACAAAAACAATGTTATTAGTAAAAGTGACCAAGGTCAGTGAGTAAAAGCAAGACAGAAATAGAATGGTAAAATAATAAGAAAATTAATCATCCAAAAAAAGTATGTCTCAAAAGATAACATCTTGCAGCTTTAGGGCCCTTCCAGTATTATGCTCACCTAAGGTGACAAGTCTTTGGACTAGACTGTCCAGCACCCTATCCACTTTTTATGATTTAAATGTATGTTGAAGCCTTTGTCCAGAGCAATAGGTTTGAATGCATTTTTTACAAAGCTGACTATCCTGTTACCACAGTCACCTACATGTTGAAAATGACAAGTGAATCAGGCTTATATAAAATGCTACAAGGTACACAAAAAAATAGAAATAATAGTCACATGATATTTTTCTCTGCTGTTTTCCCCATTGTAAATAATGCATTAGCTAGTCCTTGTTTTGCCTGAGACATTAAGAAACACTAAAATTTAACATTTAAGTTGACACACCAAAGATTCTATTTCTAATAAAGTACATTATATGTAGAGTTATATACATATCCATCTGTGAATCAGTAGCATCATGATAATATACTTTAACTTGTATATTACTTTATAATTAAAAAGCATTTCATGTATAACATCACAGTCTTGTTTCATCCATAGAAAACCTGTTGAATAGGCAAATAAAGTATTATTATCCTCTTTTGTACAAATTGGAAAAGTGAGTCACAGGAGTAATATGTAAATATATCAAGGTCTCACAGCTAATAAGTGGCAGCAAAAGAATACTATTTTTGCTTGGATATATTCAGACTTGAGCACTCTGGAAGCCCAAAAGCATGGGAGAATATTATAATAGAGGCATACTCCAGGCCTGGGGCAAAGGGAGGAACTGGAGAACTAACCAATAAGAATACTCTACTGCCTCCTAACAAATTCTACAAGTGATTATTATTAGAACATCCAGTTACGTGGGAAGCAATGAATGTGGTTAATAGGTAATATTTAAGAGTTGGATCTACAGCAACAATGATTCTGAGCTCTCTTTCCGTATAGCTAAGATCCAGGCAAGGAAGTATGGATAGGGTAAAATAGCTTCTAGAATGATACTGAAAAGTATAAGGAAAAACATGTGGGCCTCTGCTAAATGAACTGCAAGTTTAAAGTTGATCCAAGCCCATAAAGATTTTGTATTAATTGGAAAGATGGTCAATTAAGGAATCAGAGCAGAATCTGAGTCCTACAGCCTGACAATAATCAGGGAATGTTGCAATACTGTTACTACACACAGGTAAGAGTTTCACCTTGGTGCATTAGTCCCTGCTTTTAATTGATTAAAAGGATGACTTGGTTGGGATTAAGAAGAATCAATGGCGTTAGATTATCTGTTCTCAAATGAAGGGGAGTGGCTTAGTTTCAGCTGTTACTTGGGCATCTCTCATCCCTTCTCTTAAATAAGGTCAAGATTTAAAAAGTGTGATGCTGGTAGAAGATATTTTCTGGTCATTGGTTCAGCTATAGTTAACCTGATGCTCCATTATTCCAAATGCATCCTGGGGGCATAAAGTGAATGCACAGGATTTAGATTCAACAAGGGTTTCACATGTTTTGGCACAGCGAAATTTTTTTTTTTTTTAAGAGAAACAGACTTTCTGAATTAGATGGGTGATTTTTTTTCAATGATGAAATCTGCTATTTTGTATCTTGATGCTTTTAACTCATTAAAGAGGTCATGGGTTGAACTTAAAGCAAGAATCCTTAATCTTTAAAGCCATTAAATTAAAAACATGGAGAAGAAATGGAAATCCAGCTACTGAAAAGATTTAGCGAAATATAGGAATGGGACATAGTTATTTTCTAAATGTTGTATAGGTGATATTCAATATAAATACATATGAACATAATGATCACAGGACTATTGCAGAAGTGGTAGAATCTTTGTGAACCTGGTCAAATCCATGAGCAAGCATTCCCTTGGAAGTCCTGGACTACAGTGAGAAGCAGTGTGAGAGCTTGCCACCTGCTAGTGCTTGCGACCCTCATGGGAAGGTACAGTGGATATGGGCATGGTTCTTCCAATTACAGAAGCCTGAGAATAAGAATTTTAGAAATAAGAGTATTCACTATAGTTTAAAGTAATGCTGAGAAGGTACAAAAATGGGCCTACTGGCTTTTTCAATTACAAGTCAGTGTTAGGATGAGCATGTAATTTATTTCCAAACTGAGAGAGTTTTGAGATTAAAACAGAATGCTACCAATCATTATGCTGAGACAACAGGTGTACACTGGGACTGTCCCTGGAATTCTTGAAATATAGTCACTTGAGACATTCATGATCTGTGCCAGTAAAAGATTTAGATGATGGGTTTAGAAGTATGGGCTAATAACAATGACAATTTCCAGCACAAACTAAGTACTGTGTATTATCATTTTTAAGTAGTTAAAAGTATCTCGTTTAATTTTCACAGCAATCCTAAGATGTAGGTACAATCATAACGTTCATTTTACAAATGAAGTTATTGTAGCATATAAAATTAAAAATATTTAACCAATGTCACAAAGTCAGGAGGTGTAAGATAAAGAGTAGAAACTGTGTTGTATGGCTTCAGAGCCCACATTCCAAACTACTATGCTATGTGCTGCCTAATCATGAGTGTATTAGTCTGTTTTCATGCTGCTAATAAAGACATACACAAGACTGGGTAATTTATAAAGAAAAAGAGGTTTAATGGACACACGGCTGGAGAGACCTCACAATCATGGTGAAAGGTGAAGGAGGAGCAAAGACATGTCTTACATGGTGGCATGGAAGAGAGTGTGGGCAGGGGAATGGCCTTTTATAAAATAATGAGAACTCATGAGATTTATTCACTATCATGACAACAGCATGGGAAAGACCCGGCCCCATGATTCAATTACCTCTCACCAGGTCCCTGTCATGACATGTGGGAATTATAGGAGCTACAATTCAAAATGAGATTTGGGTGAGGACACAGCCAAACCATATCAATGAGTTAGAGAAGGATGGGGTGAAGTAGATGGCAATGGAAAAGGCAGATGTTATCCTATTGTTTTTCTTTCTTAGTTACCTTTTTAGTGGCTTTTTAGAGAATGAAAGGAAAAAAATAGTGGTACCTAGAGGATCCTTAGGTTTATGAAAGGAATATGGGGAGACAAACATTTATATACTGAGATTGAGGATCCAAAGAAGAGATAAATCTATAAAGTATAAGAGAGAAAAGGAGCAAGGCCTCCTTCCTAATGATCTCATTGGCTTTGCCCAAGCACTCAGATAAGATACTTCTTCAATGTACAGAGGATTTTGCACACATGCCTCAGCTATGTATGCCCAATGAAGAAACACTATCAGTAAAGTTCATTACTTAAGATCATGATTACATCTGTATGATAAAGTGTCTTGTCTATAAAATAGTTTGTTAAATGAATAAGCTAAAATTAATTTTATAAATTGTGAATAAGCTTTTAGGTTTTAGTGATTTTTTTCTTTTAATTTGACTGTTCTTAGTTAAAAGAAATTCTCTTTTAAATAGAGATTGTGGATCATCATGGCAGATGGGAGGCAGGGCTAGATTAAAGTTCCAACTCAGATGGACAGAGCAGGGTGCAGAGGCTTGCATTGTGAATTTTTCCTCCAGAACAACTGCAGGAATGAATCAGGAATCCTGAGAGGACCCACAGACCCTCTAAAGGAAGAGGACTGCTCCCCCAGGACTCAGGAGACACCCCAAATACTGTGAGTCCCCAAACTGCGGAAGTGGCAAAGGGAGATCCTCCAGCCCCAAACACAGATCCGCATGGGGGAAAATGAAGGTCTAGTTTGTGGGAGAAGACTCTGACCTTACCTGGAACTGAGTCAATTTAGAGAGCTGAGTGAAATATAAGGCTAGATGAAGGAGGCAAAAAGGGCCTGGGAGCTTGCTGGGTCTCTGAGGAGGCCATTCCTGCCTGGCATCACACAGATCGTTTGGGTGGGTGGCCAGAGGTGTGGGCAAAATGTCACAGGGAGAAGGAAGTCTCCACCTAAACTTTGTAACAATTTGCATCAGTTGAGAAGCTTCCTGGCCAGAATTTTGGGGAGGGTGTGAATCTGGTATGCAGACTCCATAGGCAGTGGAAGAAATAAAGCCCTTTTCTTTTGCAGCTGGGAGCTAGGTAGCCTGGGTCAAGTTGTCAGCCCTACTTTCCCACTGCCTGGAATCAGACTTGGTGCTGTTAGTCAGGGGGCATGGTGGGAGTAAGACCAGCCCTTCAGATTGTGTGGGAGCTAGGTGAGGCCTATGACTGCCAGCTTTCCCCCACTTCCCTGACAACCTGCATTACTAAGCAGAGGCAGCCATAATCCTCCTAGGTACAGAATTCCATTGACCTGGGAACATTATCCCCATCCCCCACAGTAGATGCAGCAAGACCCACCCAAGGAGAGTCTGAGCTCACACATGTATAGCCCTGCCACCACCTGATGGTCCTTCCCTAACCACCCTTGTAGCTGAAGACAAAGGACATATATTATTGGGAGTTCTAGGGCCCCACCCACCATTGATTCTCTCCATACTACCACAGCTAATGCTCTCTGGAAAGCCCCACCTCCTGGCAGGAAGCCAACCAGCACAAAAATAGAGCATTAAACCACCACAAGTAAGAACCCTCACAGAGTCCATTTCACTCTCCTACCACCTCCACCAGAACAGGTGATGGTATCCACAGCTGAGAGAACCACAGATGGTTCACATCATGGAACTCTATGCAGACAACCCCCAATACCAGCCCAGACCTTGGTAGACTTGCTGGGTGGCTAGATCCAGAAGAGAGATAACAATCTCTATAGTTTGGCTCTCAGGAAGCCACATCCATAGGAAAAGGGGGAGAGTACTACATCAAGGAAACACCACAAGGGATAAAAGAATCTGAACAACAGCCTTCAGCCCTAGACCTTCCATCTGACACAGCCCACCCAAATGAGAAGGAACCAGAAAACCAACCCTGGTAATATGACAAAACAAGGCTCTTTAACACCCCCAAAATATCACACTAGCTCACCAGCAATGGATCCAAACCAAGAAGAAATCCCTGATTTACCTGGAAAAGAATTCAGGAGGTTCGTTATCAAGCTAATCAGGGAGGCAAGAGAGAAACGTGAAGCCCAATGCAAGGAAATCCAAAAAATGATACAAGAAGTGAAAGGAGAAATATTCAAGGAAATAGATAGCAAAAAGAAACAACAATCAAAACTTCAGGAAACATTGGACACATTTATAGATATGCAAAATGCTCTGGAAAGTCTCAGCAATAGAATTGAACAAGTAGAAGAAAGAAATTCGGAGCTTGAAGACAAGGTCTTTGAATTGACCCAATCCAACAAAGACAAAGAAAAAAGAATAAGAATATATGAACAAAGCTTCAGTGAAGTCCGGGATTATGTAAAATGACCAAACCTAAGAATAATTGGTGTGCCAGAGGAAAAAGAGGAACCTAAAAGTTTGGAAAACATATTTGAAGGAATAATTGAGGAAAACTTCCCCAGTCTTGCTAGAGACCTAGACATCCAAATACAAGAAGCACAAAGAACACCTGGGAAATTCATTGCAAAAATATCATCGCCTAGGCGTATTATCATCAGGTTACCTAAAGTTAAGATGAAGGAAAAAATCTTAAGAGCTGTGAGACGAAAACACCAGGTAACCTATAAAGGAAAATCTATCAGATTAACAACAGAAACCTTACAAGCTAGAAGGCATTAAGGCTCTATCTTTAGGCTCCTAAACAAAACAATTATCAGCCAAGAATTTTGTGTGCAGTGAAACTAAGCATCATATATAAGGGAAAGAGTCAGTCTTCTTCAGACAAACAAATGCTGAGAGAATTTGCCACTACCAGGCCACCACTATGAGAACTTCTAAAAGGAGCTCTAAATCTTAAACAAATCCTGGAAACACATCAAAACAGAACCTCTTTAAAGCATAAATTTCACAGGACTTATAAAACAAAAATCCAATTTAAAAAGCAAAAACAAAAACCAAAAAACCAAGGTACACAGGCAACAAATAGCACAACAAGTGTAGTGGTACCTCATATCTCAATACTAACATTGAATGTAAATGGCCTAAATGCTCCAAAAAAGATACAGTAAAAGATAACTACTTAAAATGCCACTTAAAAGATAACTACTGAATAAATAAGAATTCTCCAACCAAAAATCTGCTGCCTTCAAGAGACTCACCTAACACATACAGACTCACATAATCTTAAAGTAAAGGGGTGGGAAAAGGAATTTCATGCAAATGGACACAAAAGCATGTGGAGGTAGCTATTCTTACATCAGACAAACTTTAAAGCAACAGCAGTGAAAAATAACAAAGAGGAACATTATATAATGGTAAAAGGCCTTGTCCATCAGGAAAATATCACAATCCTAAAAATATATGCACCTAACACTGGTGCTCCCAAATTTATGAAACAATTACTAATAGACCTAAGAAATGAAATAGACAGCAACACCATAATAGTGGGAGCCTTCAATACTCCAGTGACAGCACTAGAGAGGTCATCAAGACAGAAAGTCAAGAAAGATACAATGGATTTAAATTATACCTTGGAACAAATGCACTTAACAGATATATACAGAACATTCTATCCAATAACCACAGAATTCACATTCTATTCAATAGCACATGGAATTTTCTCCAAGATAGACCATATGATGTCTATAAAATTCTCAATAATTTTAAGAAAATTGAAATTATATCAAGCACTCTCTCAGATCACAGTGGAATAAAACTGGAAATCAACTCCAAAAGGAACCTTCAAAACCATGCAAATACATGGAAATTAAATAACCTGCTCCTGAATAATCATTGGGTCAAGAATGAAATCAAGTTGGAAATTAAAAAATTCTTCAAACTGAATGATAATCATGACACAACCAATCAAAATCTCTGGAACACAGCAAAGGTAGTGCCAAGAGTAAAGTTCATAGCCCTAAATTCCTACATCAAAAAAATTGAAAAAGCACAAACTGACACGCTTAGTTCACAACTCAAGGAACTAGAGAAACCAAACCCAAACCCAGCAGAAGAAAGGAAATAACCAAGATCAGAGCAGAACTAAATGAAATTGAAACAAAAAAATACAAATATAAATGAAACAAAAAGCTGGTTTTTGAAAAGATAAATAAAATTTATAGATCATTAACAAGATTAACCAAGACAAGAAGAGAGAAAATCCAAATAATCTCAGTAAGAAATGAAATGGGAGATATTACAACTGACACCACTGAGACATAAAAGGTCATTCAAGGCTACTATAAACATCTTTATGAACATAAACTAGAAAACCTAGAAGCGATGGATAAACTCCTGAAAAAATACAACCCCCTTAGCTTAAATCAGGGAGAATTAGATACCCTGTACAGACCAATAACAAGCAGTGAGATTGAAATGATAATTTGAAAATTACCAACACAAAAAAAGTCCAGGACTAGATCGATTCACAGCAGAATTCTGCCAAACATTCAAAGAAGAATTGGTACCAATCCTATTGACACTATTCCACAAGATAGAGAAAGAGGGAAGCCTCCCTAATTCATTCTGTGAAGCTAGCATCACCCTAGTACCAAAACCATGAAAGGACATAACCAAAAAAGAAAACCACAGACGGATATCCCTGATGAACATAGATGCTAAAATCCTTAACAAAATACTAGCTAACCGAATCCAGCAACATAAGAAAAGGATAATCCACCATGATCAAGTGGGCTTCATACCAGGGATGCAGGGATGTTTTAACATCTGCAAGTCAATAAATGTGATACACCACATAAACATAATTAAACAAAAATCGCATGATCATCTCAATAGATTCAGAAAAATCATTTGACAAAATCCAGCATTGCTTTGTGATTAAAATTCTCAGCAAACTTGGCATACAAGTGACATACTTCATTGTAATAAAATCCATCTATGACAAACCCACAGCCATCATAGTGAAACGAGAAAGTTGAAAGCATTCCCCCTGAGAACTGTAACAAGACAAGGATGCCTACTCTCACCATTCCTCTTCAACGTAGTACTGGAACTCCTAGGCAGAGCAATCAGACAAGAGAAAGAAATAAAGGACTTCAAAATTGGTAAAGAGGAAATCAAACTGTCACTGTTTGCTGATGATATGATCATTTACCTCAAAAACCCTAACAACTCCTCCAGAAAGCTCCTAGAACTGATAAAAGAATTCAGCAAAGTTTCTGGATACAAGATTAATGTACACAAATGAGTAGCTCTTCAATACACCAACAGCCATCAAGTGGAGAATCAAATCAAGAACTCAACCCGTTTTACAATAGGACCAAATATATGTGTGTATATATATATATATATATATATGTATAACTATATATATATGTGTGTGTGTGTATATATATGTGTGTGTATATATATATGTTTGTGTATATATATGTGTGTGTATATGTGTGTGTGTATATATATATATGTGTATATATATATATACACACACACACAAACACACACTCTTAGGAATACACCTAACCAAGGGAGTGAAAGACCTCTATGAGGAAAACTACAAAACACTGTTGAAAGAAATCATAGATGACACAAACAAGTGGAAACACATCCCATGCTCATGGATGGGTAGAATCAATATTGTGAAAATGACCATACTGTAAAAGCAATCTACAAATTGAATACAATCCCCATCAAAATACCACCATCATTCATCACAGAATTAGAAAAAACAACTCTGAAATATTCATAGGAACCCAAAAAGAGCCCACATAGTGAAAGCAAGACTGAGCAAAAAGAACAAATCTGGAGGCATCACCTGATTTCAAACTATACTATAAGGCCATAGTCTCCAAAACAGCATGGTACTGGTACAAAAATAGGCACATAGACAAATGAAACAGAATAGAGAACCCAGAAATAAACCAAATACTTACAGCCAACTGATCTTCAACAAAGCAAACAAAAACATAAAATGGGGAAAGGACACCCTTTTCAACAAATGGTGCTAGCCAACATGTGGAAGAATAAAACTGGATCCTCATCTCTCACCTTATGCAAAAATCAACTCAAGATGGATTAAGGTCTTAAATCTAAGAGCTGAAACTCTTAAAATTCTAGAAGATAACATTGGAAAACCCCTTCTAGACCTTGGCTTAGGCAAGGATTTCATGACCAAGAACCCACAAGCAAATGCAATGAAAACAATGATAAATTGTTGGGACTTAATTAAACTAAAGAGATTTTGCATGCCAAAAGGATCAGTCAACAGAGTAAACAGACAATCTACAGTGGAGAAAATCTTCACAATCTATACATCTCACAAAGGACTAATATCCAGAATCTACAACGAACTCAAACAAATCAGCAAGAAAAAATACAAACAATTCCATCAAAAAGTGGGCTAAGGACATGAATAGACATTTCTTAGAAGAAGACATACAAATGGCCAAGATCGTGAAAAAATTCTCAACATCACTAATGATCAGGGAAATGCAAATCAAAACCACAATGCAATACCACCTTAGTCCTGCAAGAACAGCCATAATCAAAAAATCAAAAAACAGTAGATGTTGGCATGGATGCGGTGATCAGGGAACACTTCTACAGTGCTGGTGAGAATGTAAACTAGTACAACCACTATGGAAAACCATGTGGAGATTCCTTAAAGAACTAAAAGTAGAAGTACCATTTGATCCAGCAATCCCACTACTGGGTATCTACTGAGATGAAAAGAAGTCATTATACGAAAAAGATATTTGCACAGGCATATTTATAGCAGTGCAATTCACAGTTGCAAAATCGTGGAACCAACCCAAATGCCCATCAATCAATAAGCGGGTAAAGAAACCCACTCAGCTGGGTTTGAAGGACTGCTACTCAGCTATAAAAAGGAATGAATTAATGGCATTCACAGTGACCTGGATGAGATTAGAGACTATTATTCTAAGTGAAGTAACTCAGGAATGGAAAACCAAATATCATATGTTCGAACTGAAATTAAGCTATGAGGACACAAAGGCATAAGAATGATACAATGGACTTCGAGGATTTGGGGAGAAGGGTGAGAGAGGGGTGAGGCATAAAAGACTACAAATGGGGAGCAGTGTATATTGCTCGGATGATGAGTGCACCAAAATCTCATAAATCACCACAAAAGAACTTACTCATACAAGCAAACAATACCTGTACCCCAATAACCTATGGAAAAATAAAATAAAATAAAATAATAAAATAAAATAAAATAGTGTCACACACATCATTAAATATTATGTATCATAATTTATAAATATTATTATATATAAATATCTTTCTAATAGACACCCAATTTATAAAATGTAGTGGAATATGTTGAAAACGTATGTATATACCAATGCACAAAGCTAAAATTTTTAATACTGAAGGTATTTCACATCTCAAAATATCAGAGAACTCAATAAAAAGTTTTCCCCATTGCATTTAAGATATTGTTTATTTAAAAATTTATTTACATGGAAACTTTTAAACAATTTGATTGAAACTTAGTTAAAAATAATAGAAAAGTATATCTAGTAGACAAATTTATCCATTTGTAAATTCTTTAAACAAATATTTATTTAATGACTACTGAGTTCTGTCCTATAGGGATATAGTAATGAATCAAATAGGCCAAGCCCCTGCTCTCCTGGAGCTAAGATTCTAGCAAGCAATTAGCAGAGATAAGAACATTGGTGGATTTGAAAATATGGCTGTGCCATCTAGTGTTTTTTCAGTCATGCCTAGTCCATGAGGTGAAGATTTCTCCATTGGATCACACACATATGTAACACGGGGCCAGATTCCCACTCTGTGCTACATCTTACTATCACATGAAAAGTTCTCTGGCTCTCCTCTTTCCTGCACAGACATATGTCATATTTTAATAACTGAATGCATTAGCATCTCATGTAACTGGACTTAAAAGTAGTACACAAAGATAGGATAAATTCTGGTGTTCTGTTTGTGCAGGAGGGTGAACGTAGTTAACAATAATGTATTGTATATTACAAAATGGCTAGAAGAGAAGATATTAATTGTTCTCACCACAAAAAAGATACATTTTTGAGATGGATATGCTAATTATCCTGACTTGATCATTACACAAGGTATACACGTATTGCCCTAAATATGTGTAATTATTATTATTGTCAATTAAAACTAAAATAAAACTTTAAAAATTATGATGTATTTTAGACTACATCTAATTTTATTTCTTGGTTCACAAAATTATGGAGCTGATTTAGTTGGAATCAATTAGATCTTAGGGCTATAAAATAAGTATTTTGCAAGGAAACAAACAATAAAATCACCAAACTTATGTAACTCTCCCTATAGAGTGATGTGAGTAGAGGTCAAAAAACTTCCTATCTTCCCTGATAACCAGTGACCCCACTTTATTCCTGGACTTACACTCCTATAGCTTCTAACATCCCAAATGTACTTTTCAAAGTTTGAGGATTCTGCCTCTTTTGACAATTTCTCTGTATTTACCACTTAGATTTATTAACTTTCTGTAAATTCTTTCATTTGCCAAGACTACCACTACTGTTTTGAAATGTGTATTTTCAAATGTTAGAAACTAATTTTCTATATATCTGGTTCTCAGTCCTCACTTTATCTTTAAGTGTTCCTTTTAATATTTTCAGTTATCCATTTAGCATATTTATTCCAGAGACTACATTCAGATACCCTAAAACTGGGAATCATTGCAATCCAAACCTACATTGTTTTGATTTAGGGGTTCTAAATAAGTCTAGTCTTAATGTCTAGGGTAGTGATAAATTAGTATCAGGACTTTAAGTTGGGTAATGCAGACACAGATAAGATAATCTTTAAGACAAGTTGAGTTGGATCCATGTTTAAATTTGTGGAATAAGTTCACTTGGCAACCTGGCGCAGTTACCATCCTTTGTGGCAGCTGACCACAGAGAGCTCATCTACAGAATGGATTGCCATTCTTTCAATTCCTACACATTTTCTTGTTTTGCTTCTGGAAAACCCCTACATTATAAATTGTGAACATAGATGGTCAGTGGAACTGAAGGTGATGATGTTGATGGTCACCCCACAGGCAGCCTGCAACATACTAATTTACTTCTAGAAAACATGAAATGCCAGGTATGTCATGCTGGTGGTATGGAGGAGCCATCGTGATTTCCTCAGGATACTGAGTGAACCTTATTATTTTGTGATCTGTTTGAGCTGGTGTTGAATGAATGACAAGAATAGTGATTTCTTTCTAAGATGGAGATTCCCTTTTGTGATGAACTTTTCTTATTGAATTTTAAGAGCTTCGCTTTAGATCAGTTTTGCTTAGTATTATAATATTAGAATCCATGAGGCAAATGATTTCTAGTTTGTCCAAAGATATAAAAATGTTATAAGTGTCTGACATATATTTTATCAACAAGTCAATTACTAGAGTTGCAGAGGTAATTCTTGTTTTTTTCTATTGTAAACTTTTTTGGGTTAGTCTCCTGCCTTATACTTTTCTGTAATTGTTTCTTTTCCTGTTTGATGACTATCACCATGTTTTACACATCTCAGGTTTTCAATATGCATCTGTTAAATAAATCACGGCTTCAGAAAACATTCTGAAGCCTTTCAGTACTGATATTTTCGGATATTTAGCTTGCAGTTTGAATTTAAAAAATTGTTCAGTTTCTTAACGATTAGGTTTTCAGCTTTCTGAAGTCAAAAGGAAAAAAGACTGCCTTATAATCAATTCCAATTTTCCAACTTTTAACACAATTTAACATATGAATTTCAGTTGACAGTTGGTGTGTGTCCTATATCCTCTTCATTGCAAGCTTGCTAAAAGGTGATATCCAAAAATATGAAATTCAATAAAAGATGTGTGAAAATAAATGCCACTTGATTTCAGTATTTACTTTGTGATGAAATTCTCACTTCACATTTCTTGAAGTAGCTTCCAGTTTTCTAAATGTTGCATTCCCAAAATAAACATGTAAACAATGAAATGATGATGACAAATGTACAGTCTGAGAGTTGGAGAAACCTTAAAAAATGAATGCTATAGTTTAGACATGAAGGATTCAGTTGTGAGCTCACAGAAGCATGCGTTACTTTAAGGCATTTATTTCTAATGCAAGTGTCTTCTTAAATTATAGTTTTGCATATCTGGACTTCCTTTAAAGTGCAGACTTATCATAAGTATGATAAAATAAATGGGATATTTGAATGTCTGCAGGTAAAAAACACAAAGGAAAAACCTTTCGCCCTTTAAAACATATATTCTATGTGGGGGGAAACACAAATGTGTGTGCATGCACACACACAAACACACACATGCACACATATTCAGGCTGCACCTTTACAAAAAAAAATCTATTTCTGTGATGCATGAAGACAAGCCTATGGTACATTGCTGGTAAAAAAAAAAAATACATATATATATGCATTTTTACTCTTAGACTCCTCCATCTCATCTGGCTATGTTTTCCTCCATCCTTTGGATAAATGGAGTGCCCATCTCAGTATTTTACACAAATAATGCCTTCTATAATTTCTGCCTCATACATCAAAATTATCTCCTCCCTTTCATCCAAAATATTTGGGAAGAAACTTTAAAGGACTGGCCAGGATGTAGATGGGTGTTGGGGTTCAATCAGGCTGGTAGGAAAAATATTAGAGATATTTACAGAGATAGACACAAATCTCCTTGGAAGGCTGAGAAGTTTGCATAACTTCAATAACAGATCTGGCTGAAGTCAGCCTGGTCCCTTTACCATTAGTTAAACAAGTTAAAGTAGTAATAAAGGAAGACAGAGTAGTTTACCTAGCTAGCTTGTTTACTCATATGATCTTAAGACTAACCTTTGAGGTATGGCAGGTGCTTAAGTGCTTTTTACTTGGGAAGTCCACAATGTCAATTACCCTCTAACGGTGTTGACTCAAGCCTTTGTTAATTAATCTTACTGAATAAATGCGAATCTCACTAGCTGATCAGAGCCATATTCACAGCTGTTTACAGAACTCAGCAGGGAGTCTGTAAGATGCTTGGACACCCTCAGCTGGACTGGCAAAGCGGAATATCTGTGTGTCAGTGTACTTCATTCATCCGTCCTCAGGTCAGGGGTCTGCAAGGGATAGACCCCTCGCAGCTGCTGCCCCCGTGAGAGGACCGTTGCCGCAGGTGGGCATAGGAACAGGGAGAGAGGCAGCTGGTGTACAGATCATCCTCTTACATGCATTTCAGTGTCATAATTTTATAGAGTACTTGCTTCAGATGCTACAATTTTCTACATTTTATATTAGCATGTAGAAAAAAATTCTGAAATTAGAAGTATTTGCAAAAGCACCTAGAACTACATAAATACACTCAGTAAATATTTATTAGGTTAGTATTCATGAAGTACATACGCGAATAAAAAGCATATCCAAACAGAAAGAGAAAGTGTGTTTGAGTTGCTCAGAATGATGGTGTTAGCAGAAATAATGAAGCTCTAATTGCAAAGTTGTCAACACTTGGCACATCCATTTTAAGTGTATCTCTCTTTTAGATGCATTTTATTTGTGACAAATGTTACCAGCATTTTACATGGAAATATTAAGTCCTTTCCCTCTTCATGGAAAGCTTAAATATTTCAGAATTTTGTAACTTTAAATAACTTTAGAGATTATGCCTGTAAAGTTCCACATTTTGCAGATGAGGAAACTGCTACTTAGTGGAAGAAACAAGGTTAGCATGCATATCTCCCAAGCAACAGTCTTGGAATTTTTTTAATGCTGACACAGGTCAACATGAAAACATAGAAATCACTATATTGGAGAATACAGTTTAAGGGGGAAAAAGTTCAAAATTAGGATTCTGAAACTCACCAAGAACATCTTATCATTTATGAAATTTTGTTCAGGATTTGCACTCAATTCTTGGTCAGAGAGCTCACACATTGCCATCTCATTAGGGTCAGTCAATGGATGTTAGATTCATCCTTTTGGGGAGTATATATTTCTGTCTTTCATTGAAGGATTAGTTATTTACTCCAGTTTTCTATGTATGGCCTGTTTGGTTTTTATTGAATATATTTGCTTAATCTTTACCACTAGATCGCTGCCTCCTTTCCTGCTCTAGTTGGCACCTTAAGCCCAAGGTTGCTTTAGTTCAGGTAAATGATTGGAGTGCAGCCTGTCCTGAAATGGGGAGGTTCCAAAGGATTTATCCCAAGAATGTGTCAAGGCTTTCTAGGGGTTTATGCCCAGGGATCTAGGGATTTATGAACCAGGGAATTTATGCATATTGAACCAGGGAATCTCCTACCCCATGATGATGCTGAAGAGCCACTCTGATTTAGCATCTCCCTTAGCTGAGTAGCAGAGCAGAGTTTCCAGGGCTGGGGATGGTAGTGTGTCCAGATTTGGTGGGTTCTTGGTCTCGCTGACTTCAAGAATGAAGCCATGGACCCTCACGGTGAGTCTTACAGTTCTTAAAGATAGTGTGCCCGGCGTTTTTTCCTTAAGATGTTCACAGGTGTCCAGAGTTTCTTCCTTCTGGTGGGTTCGTGGTCTCACTGACTTCAGGAGTGAAGCTGCAGACCTTCACAGTGAGTGTTACAGCTCTTAAAGGTGGCACGTCCAGAGTTGTTCATTTCTCCCAGTGGGTTTGTGGTCTCGCTGGCTTCAGGAGAGAAGCTGCAGACCTTTGCAGTGAGTGTTACAGCTCATAAAGGTAGTGCAGACCCAAAGAGTGAGCAGCAGCAAGATTTATTGCAAAGAGCAAAAGAACAAAGCTTCCACAGCGTGGAAGGGGACCCCACCGGGTTGCTGCTGCTGGCTCAGGTGACCAGCTTTTATTCCCTTATTTGGCCCCACCCACATCCTGCTGATGGGTCCATTTTACAGAGTGCTTATTGGTCTATTTTTACAGAGTGCTTATTGGTGCGTTTACAAACCTTTAGCTAGACACAGAGCGCTGATTGGTGCGTTTACAATCCTTTAGCTAGACAGAAAAGTTCTCTAAGTCCCCATCCAACCCAGAAGCCCAGCCAGCTTCACCTCTCAATACCCCCTCTAAACAGGACACCCCAAATGCTGTTGGGAATTGGCCAATGACCGCTCTAGCTACTTCCTGCTGGATAGGGGCGAAGAAGGGGCCCTGCAGTTGTAGTGTCCTCCAGAGGGGAATTCTTTAGGCCAGTGAAAGGGACAGTGGGTTGGTCCAGGGGTCCTCGGTAGAAGTTGTTAGTTGAGCTCATTTAGGGTTCCATTCGTAAGACCATCTGTAGCTTGATGGCCTCGATTCTACAGGAAACAACTTTGACAAGGAGGTTAAAAATATAGGGCCCAAAGGCAAGTAATAGCAAGATAACTGCCGTGGGACCTAGAAAGGGGAGAAGCCATGTTGCCCAACTCCAGAGGTTGGTATAAGAGTTTGAAAGGCATTGTCTGATTTCAGAAGCCTTTTCCTGTAAACGCCGGGCAGCATCTCTTACTATCCCTGACTGGTTAGTGTAAAAACAACACTCTTTCCCTAAGCAAGTGTAGAGTCCTCCTGTCTCAGCAGTGAGGAAGTCTAGGCCTCAGTGGTTTTGGAGAATCACTGCTGCCAAAGAGTCTGTTTGGGACTGTAGAGTAAGGATAGATTTTGTTATTTCTTGCAAACTGTCTGAGAAATCCTTTGAGTGTGTGTGGTAGTAGGATAACGAAGTAGATAAACTGGCTATTCCAGTTCCTGTAGCAGTAGCCACTTCTAACCCTATAAGTAGGGGTATTAGTTGTATGGCTCTGTGCTGACAGACTTGAGCTTTGAGCAGTACTGATAGGGTCTCATTTCCACAAGATTAGAAATTAGGATAATGTATGTTTACACTGTTAACTTTTAGCAAACTTTACTTTTGTTGAAAACCTTGTAAGTTTGGGATTCCAATTATTCTTTGCTGTTAATAAGACCTCATTGGGTCCATGTTAACTTAAAATTGGTATAGATGGCTCCTTCCTGATTCGGTAAGTACTTTAAGGTTTGGCTGAGTGCAAACAGCTTGCACATTTGAGCAGACCAATTATTAGGCAATTTTCCTAACTCTGCTTCTACAAGAGTTTCCTCATCATTTACTGAATATCCATTGTGTCTTTTTTCCTTAATCGCCAGGGAGGAACCATGTATCATCCTGTCCTGAAGGGAGTTCCTCCTAGATCTGGTCGGACCTTTGTATGGCAATTAATTAAAATTTAGATCCCCTGTTAGGAAACCTGCTGGGTTAAGGATTTTTGATAGGAAGGCTACAGGTTGTCAGTGGCCTCAGTGCTTTCAGGCTATGCCCTTGTTTACACTGACAACAAGGTGGAGTGTTATAGGGTTACAGAGAAGACCTCCATTATCGATTATAGGTTTTAAATTTACCCTGGCTTTTAAAGGAATAGGGAACACTGTTTCTTCTTGACTACTTATATCTCTCTTTCCCTTTGACTTCTTCTGTCTCTTCCTCTCTGTCTCTCTCTTTGATGTTCTGTCTCTCTGTCTCTTCCTCTCTGTCTCCTTCTCTTTGACTTCCTTTCTCTTTCTCTCTCTCCCTCTTTGTCTCTCTGTTTCTTCCTCTCTCTTTCTCTCTCTCCCTCTTTGTCTCTCTGTCTCTTCCTCTCTCTTTCTCTCTCTCCCTCTTTGTCTCTCTGTCTCTTCCTCTCTCTTTCTCTCTGTCTCTTTCTGTCTCTTCCTCTCTCTTTCTCTCTGGTTCTTTCTGTCTCTTTCTCTCTCTTTCTCTCTGGCTGTTTCTGTCTCTTTCTCTCTCTTTCTCTCTGGTTCTTTCTGTCTCTTTCTCTCTCTTTCTCTCTGGCTGTTTCTGTCTCTTTCTCTCTTTCCTTCTGTTTTTGACTTTGTCTCTCTCTTTCTCTCTGCTTGTCTTTCCTTGCCTCTGCCAGCTGCTTATGATGCTGTTCTCCCCTCTCCTTCCCCTTTCTGTTGGCTTCAGCAGTGTAAGACTGCCACCTCCTTGGGTTTTTGCACGAGTGCAATAACTCCATGATTTCCTTGTGGCAGTTAATTGGGGTTCCCCCAGAGGTTAGGAACTCCCTTTCTTTCCATATTGCAGCATGGGCATGTAGGCTTAGATAAGCATACTATCTGTATACACATTTATTCTTCTTCCCTTTCCCAGTTCTAAGGCTTGGGTAAGTGCCACTAGTTCTCCTAACTGGGTGCTGGTCCCTGGGAGAAGAGGCTTACTTTCAAGTATGGTTACATCACTAACCATGGCATAAGCTGCCCTTCGTATCCCATTCTCCACAAATGAACTTTCATCGGTATATAGGTTAAGGTCAGGATTAGCTAAGGGGACTTCTAAGAGATCATCTTGGGCAGCATAAGTCTAGACTATAAGTTGTTGGCAGTCATGCTCGATTGGTTCCCCATCCTCTGGGAGAAAAGTGGCAGGGTTGAGGGCCACACATGTGCATATTTGAAGCACCGGTCCCTCAAGGAGTAGTGCCTGGTATCTAAGTAGGCGGTTGTCTGATAGCCATAAACTTCCTTTGGCACCTAGTATGCCATTTACATCATGAGTAGTCCAGACAGTGAGATCCTTTCCTTGTGTGATTTTGATAGCCTCTGACACTAAGACAGCCACTGCTGCAACTACCCTTAAACAGTGAGGCCAGCCTTTTGCTACTACATCAATTTCCTTACTTAGGTGTGCCACTGATGTGGGGTTGTCCCACGAGTCTGAGTAAGGACTCCAAGAGTTATTCCTGCTCTCCCTGTGACATATAAAGAGAAGTTTTCTCCTGTGGGAAGGCTTAAGGCTGGGGATTGAGTTTGTTCCTTCCAATGCCCAGACTTCAGGGTTGATTCCCTCCTCAAGCAGGGGACAACAAATGGGTAACTAGTTCCCCATATTCATGTAGCTAATAGCTCCAGGTTTGGCTAATATATCCCCCCTTAATAAGGGTGTGGGACTTTCAAGCATAACAAGAAAGGCATGTGAAAAGAGCAAAGTCTGCCAATTACAACTGAGGAGGTGGGAGAAATACCTGGTTACAGGCTGTCCCAGGATTCCTTGAATGGTAACGGACCTTGAGGACAGTTGTCCCGGACATGAGATTAACACTGAGAAGGCCGCACCAGTGTCCAGGAGGAAGTCAATTTCCTGGCCTTCAATGCTTAAACATACCCGTGACTCAGTGAGGGTGATGACATGAGCTGGCGCTTGCCCTGGGCACCCTCAGTCCTGTTGTTGGATCATCTGGTTGGGGGCTTCTTACCCAGAGAACCTTTGTCCTCTAGGGCAGTGCACCTTCCAGTGATTGCCTCAGCATAGCGGACATGGACTGGGGGTGGCTTGTTTCTCATTGGACAATCTTTTTAAAAGTGTCCTTGTAAACCACACTGACAACAAGCCCTACCAGGTGATTGGCCTTCTCCATTTTCTGTACTCTTTGAACCACCAAGGTTTGTTTGTCTGAGGGCCATGACTAAGGCTGTGGCCTTTCTCTGATCTCGCTTTTACTTTTGGGCCTGTTCCTCTTGGTCCCTATTATAGAACACCAAGGTTGCCAGGTTTAATAATGCCTCTAGATTTTGTCCAGGGCCCAGGGCTCACTTTTGGAGCTTTCTCCTGATATCTGTGGCTGACTGGGTAATAAACTTACCTTTTAGGATCAATTGGCCCTCCAGTGAGTTGGGTGATGGAGGAGTATATTTTCTTAAGGCCTCCCATAGCCACTCGAGGAAGGCAGAAGGATTTTCTTCCTTTCCCTGAGTTATGGTGGACATCATTGAATAATTCATGGGCTTTTTCATAATTCTCCTTAGTCCTTCTAGAACACAGGTCAGCAGATGTTTACGACTCCAGTCCCCATGATCTGAGTCTAGATCCCAGTGGGGATCCATATTGGGGACAGCTTGCTGACCAGTAGGGAATTTGTCCCTTTCTTCAGCTGTCATTTTATCATTTACTTGACTAAGATACCAGGTATCTCCAAATGCTCGGGCTGCAGCTAAAGCCGCATTCTTTTCATTGAAGGCCAGGGTTTGATCTAACAATAGCATGACATTTCTCCAAGTGAGATAGAAGGTTTGCCCTAGCCCCTGTAGGACATCTATATACCTATCAGGATCATCTGAAAACTTCCCCAGGTCTGCCTTGATCTGCTTTAAATCAAAGAGGGAGAAGGAGACATGTACCCGGGTTGGGCCAAATTCCCCTCCCCCTACAGCTTGAAGGGGACATAACCGATAGCCCAGGGGGTTTTGTGGTCCTTTGGAGATTTCTTTGCTTATTTCCTTCTGGGAAGGGGAGATTACAGGAGGCTTATCATTAACAGGAAGGGGAGCTATAAGGAGGCTAGGATACGGAGGTAAGCTGAGAGGTCCTCCTGTGGGATATAAATTGCAAGCTTTGCATGTATTCTCCTTCAGTGAAAAGAAAGCTTGGACATAAGGTATTTCACTCAATTTGCCTTCCCTCTTACAGAAAAGGTCAAGCTGCAGTATAGTATTGTAATTTATACTTCCCTCAGGTGGCCATTTTTCCCTATCAGAGAGAGAATATTGGGGCCAAGCTGTAGTGCAGAAAAAAATGAGCTGCCTCTTTTTCAGGGTTTGTGGGTCAAATTGGTCCCAATGGCCTAGGATGCATTTCAAGGGTGAGCCTGTTGATGCCTGAGTGTTTCCCATCTGAAGGACAAAACTGCCTGCAGTTTTGGTTTGTTTTTTTGTTTGTTTCTCCCCTGCCCAAGAACCTGCAACAGTCCCCGGACCCTGCTGATCGGAATAGTTGTGCTCACTAATGCAGCAGCAGAAACACCTCTTGCCCAAGAATCTGCAATGGTCCCTGGACCCTGCTGAACAGAATAGTTGCATTCACTGACACAGCAGCAGAAACACTAGTTTTCCTCCTAGACCACAAGGAGGACTGGGGAAGGTTGGATTTAGTGGCCCTTACTGATGCATTCTCAAAAACCTGTTAGAGTTAGAGTCCTAAGCATTCTCCTTTTAGTATTGGGATTTTACTCATGCCCTATAAAGATGTGATGCCCCAAAAATGAAGTGGAGGGCTATACCCTGAGGGAGGGAAGGGATTTCCAGTGTTGGAAGGGTGAGCCTTTTGTCCTCGCTTATATGAATAGGAAAGATAGAATTTCTGAGGCTCCCCATATCCTAGCTTCAGGAATAGCTTTTGTTAGGCCTGCTTGTCTGAGGAGGGATCCTAAAATTCCAGATAGTCCCCCTACAATGAAGCTTTGGGCAAAAATTATGTCTTTCTGATTGGTGAGCCCGGGTGCCTAAAGAAGGCAACAGAGTCCTGAAGTTTATACTAGAAATCATTCTTATAAGATAAACTAGAAAAGCACCAGAGACAGGGAGTGGTTTCTAGAAGCAGGACTATCCTCAGAGAAGAGAGGTGAGAGAAAGTTTGTCTGACAAGCATTAGGACCCAGGAGGCAAGGATTAGGATAGATAGGATAGAGGGGAGAGTCTCACTTGGGTGACGTGACTTTGAGAGTTCTGCTCATGGCCACAGTGTCAACCAACTTATTGTCAGGACCCTGGAGCTGAATGGCTTTCCTCTCTGTCAACCCTCAGCTCAGCCCAGAAGTACAGGAAAAGCGGAAGCTGGTTCTAGGCAAACAAACACTCACAACTCCAAAGAGTCGGGGGTTGTTAGAGAGCCCTTTCCCAGAAAGGCTGATCCCTGTGTCTTTAGTCTGGTCACTGCACTAGTCACTTTTAACTGGCTGGCAGGTGCCCGGTATTTAGCCCCCAAATTCTAAGGAAAGATAGGACAGAATAGCAAGTGAAAGGGGTCCGATGGTACTCACTACTTGGTGATTGTCCCTTCGTGGTCACCAAAATGTGTCCAGAATTGGTGAGTCCTTGATCTCACTGACTTCAAGAATGAAGCCCTGGACCTTGCAGTAAGTGTTACAGTTCTTAAAGATGGCATGTCCTGAGTTTGTTCCTTCAAATGTTCAGATGTGCCTGGAGTTTCTTCCTTCCGGTGGGTTCGTGGTCTCGCTGACTTCAGAACTGAAGCTGCAGACCTTCGCCGTGAGTGCTACAATTCTTAAAGGTGGTGTGTCCGGAGTTGTTCATTCCTCCTGGTGGGTTCGTGGTCTCGCTGACTTCAGGAGTGAAGCTGCAGGCCTTCGCAGTGAGTGTTACAGCTCTTAAAGGTGGCACATTCAGAGTTCTTCATTCCTCCCAGTTGGTTCATGGTCTCGCTGACTTCAGGATTGAAGATGCAGACCTTCGCGGTGAGTGTTACAGCTCTTAAAGGTAGTGCTGACACAAAGAGTGAGCAGCAGCAAGATTTATTGTGAAAAGCGAAAGAACAAAGCTTCCACAGCATGGAAGGGGACCCCAGCGGGTTGCCACTGCTGGCTTGGGTGGCCAGCTTTTATTCCCTTATTTGGCCCCACTCACATCCTGCTGATTGGTCCATTTTACAGAGTGCTGACTGGTCCATTTTACAGAGTGCTGATTGGTCCATTTTACAGAGTGCTTATTGGTCTATTTTTACAGAGTGCTGATTGGTGTGTTTACAAACCTTTAGCTAGACACAGAGCGCTGATTGGTGTGTTTACAATCCTCTAGCTAGACAGAAAAGTTCTCCAAGTCCCCACCCCACCCGGAAGCCCAGCCGACTTCACCTCTCAGTAGTTCTATCCTTTGTCTCTGGCTGTCCTCAGGGATTTTTCTCTCTTCACATATTTATAATTCTCCCAGAACTCTTGGCTTAAAGCAAAGATGAGTCTGCTGAAAAGGCACCCAAGATGGGGTGAAATGGCTAACAGCCTCAATCTGACATTTTCCAGTTTAGAAACTATGGGTTGGAGGAGACTTTCCAAGTGTTTGGTACCAAGCAGAATGGGAGATTGGGCATTGTGGATGTAGAAGTCTGATTCTCTTACCCTCTGCTTGAAATTTTTTCACTTCTCTGTGGCTGTGGGAACTATTTCATCCTTATACTTGAGTTATGGTACATTGCTGGTAAAAATCTCAGTGTTGGCTGGGTGTGGTGACTCACGCCCATAATCCCAGCACTTTGGGAGGTTAAGGCAGGCAGATCATGAGGTCAGGAGATTGAGACCATCCTGGCCAACACAGTGAAACCCCGTCTCTACTAAAAATACAAAACATTTGCTAGGCATGGTGGCATGTGACTGTAATCCCAGCTACTTGAGAGGCTGAGGCAGGAGAATTGTTTGAACCTGGGAGGCGGAGATTGCAGTGAGCTGAGATTGCACCACTGCACTCCAGCCTGGGTAAGAGAGTGAGACTCCATCTCAAAAAAAAAAAAAAAAAACTCAGTGTTATATGTTTGTTTTTGGTTTTCTGTGTTGAGGGGATGTGAGGGAGCAAAGCCAGTTTGCTTCTATGCTGCCATTTTGGAAATAGCAATTTGTGAGGCTTGCCATGATTAAAAGTTTCCCAAGGCCTTCCAAGCCATGTTTCTTGTACAGCCTATGGAAATTTGAGCCAACTAAACCTTTCTTCTTTATAAATTACACAGTCTCAGGTAGTTCTTTATAGCAGTGCAAGAACAAACTAATATAGAAAATTGGTACCAGGAGTGGGGCATTGCTATAAAGATACTTGAAAATGTAGAAATAGCTTTGGAACTGAGTAATGCACAGAGGCTGGAACCATTTGGATGGCTCAGAAGAACACAGGAAAATGAAGAAAAGTTTGGAACTTCCTAGTGTCTTCTTGAATGACCAAAATGCTGATAGTGATCTGTACAGAGATGGCCAGGTTGATGAGGTTTCAGATGGAGATGAGCAAATTATTGGGAACTGAAGCTAAGGTCACTTTTGTTATGCACTAGCAAATAACCCAGTGGCATTGTGCCCCTGCTGTAGGGATCTGTGGAACTTTGAACTTGAGAGTGAAGATTTAGGGTATCTAGTGGAAGAAATTTCTAAGCAGTATAGTGTTCAAGATGTGGCCTGGTTGCTTCTAAAAGCCTATTCACACATATGGAAACAAAGAAATGACCTGAAACTGAAACTTATATTTAAAAGGGAAGCAGAGTGTAAAAGTTTGGAAAATTCATAGCTAGGACATACGTTAGAAAAGAAAACCCCATTTTCAGGGAAAGAATTGAAGCAGGCTGCAGAAATTGGCATAACTAAAAGGAAGGCAAGGAGCAATAGCCAAGACAATGGGAAAAAGGCCCTGAAGATACTTCAGAGACCTCTGCAGCAGCCCCTCCAGTCACAGGCCTGGAGGTCTAGGAGGGAAGAATAATTTCATAGGCCAGGCCCAGGGACGTGCTACAGTGTGCAGCCTCCTGACAGTTTGCACCATACACCTAGAAAAGCCACAGACACTCAACAGAAGCCTGTGAAAGCCGCCATGGGTGCTTTTCCTGCAAAGTCTCAGGGGCAGAGCTGCCCAAGGTCTTGGAAGCCCACCCCTTGCACAGTGTGCCCTGGATGTAAAGCATGTAGTCAAAGGAGATTGTTTTGGAGTTTTAAGATTTAATGACTTTCCTCCTAGGTTTTGGACTTGCCTGAGGCCTGTAGCCCCTTTCTTTTGGCTGATTTCTGCCTTTCGGAATTTGAGTATTTACCCAATGCCTGTATCCCCATTGTACCTTGAAAGTAACTAACTTGTTTTTTATTTAACAGGCTCATAGGCAGAAGGGAGTTGTCTTGTCTCAGATGAGACTTTGGACTGTGGACTTTTGAGTTAAGAACTTGGGGGACTGTTAAGAAAGGATGATTGTATTTTGCAATGTGAGAAGAACATGAGGTTTGGGAGGGGTCAGGGTGGAAAAACGTGGTTTGGATTCGTGTCCCCACTGAAATCACATGTCAGATTATAATCTCCAGTGTTGGAAGAGGTGCCTGAAAGGAGGTAATTGAACCATGGGGGTAGAATTTCCTCATGCTATTCTTGTGATAATGAGCAAATTATCATGAGATGTGGTTGTTTAAAAGTGTACAGCACCTCCCTCTTCTCGCTCTTCCTCCTTCTCTTGCCTTGTAAGACATGCCTGCTTCCCCTTCACCTTCTGCCATGAATCTAAGTTTCCTGAGGCCTCCCCAGAAGCAGAAGCCTACAGGACCTGCAGAAACATGAGACAATTAAGCCTCTTTTCTTTGTAAATTTTCCAGTCTCAGGTATTTCTTTACAGCAGTGTGAGAACAGACAAATACAGAAAATAAACAATAGATAATAGGGACTACTAGAGAGGATTGGAAAGGGGGGTAAGGGATGAACTACCTATTGGACATAGTGCTCACTACCTGGGTGTTGGGATCATTCTTACCCCAAACCTCAGTGTCACACAACATACCCATGTAACTAAACTGCACATGTACTCTGTGAATCTAACATAAAAGTTGAAATTATTAAGAAAAAGAAATAATCCAATAAAAATGGGCAAAAGATCTGAAAAAATAATTCTCAAAAGAAGACATATGAATGGCCAACAGGTATGTGAAAAACTGCCCAACAGCTCTAACCATCAGAGAAATGCAAATCAGTGTCAGGATGAGATATTATTTTACCTCAGTTAAAATGGCTTGTATCAAAAAGACAGGCAATAATAGACACTGTGAGGAAATGGAGAAGGGGAAACCCTAGTATACTGTTGGTGGGAATGTAAATTAGTACAGCCACTATGGATAATGGTCTAGAAGTTTCTCAAGAAAACTAAAACTATAACTACCATATGATCCAGCAATTATACTACTGGGTATATATCCAAAGGAAATGAAATTCCAGGCTCAAAGTATTATCTGCCCTCCCATGTTTATTGTAGCAATATTTACACCAACCAAAATACGAAATCAATGTAAGTGCCCATCAACATGTGAATGGATGAAGAAAATGTGATACATATACACAAGGGAATATTAGTCATAAGAAGAAGGAAATCATATCATTTGCAGCAACATACGTGGAACTGGAGGCCATTATAATAAGTAAAATAACCCAAACCCAGAGAAACAAATATCACATGTTCTCACTCACATGTGGGAGGTTAAAAAGTGAATCTCATGAAGACAGACATTAGGATGGCGGTTAGCCGAGGTCAGAAAGGGTAGGAAGGAGAGAGGGATAAAGAGGGGGAAAAAAATATACTTATTACCACTGAACTGTACACTTAAAAATGGTAAAGATGATAAATTATATATGTATATTTTACCCAAATTATAAATAAACAAACAAATGAATGAATAAATAAATAAAAGATTTGCCCTGAAAATAGTAGTCCAGTTTTTTATTGACAGTGGATCCAATTTAGAAAAGTTGGAATTAATTTTATGCAATAGTGATTTAAAATCTCCGTATGATCAGCAGGGAGAAAACACATTTTATACCAGAGGAATTATGGTATCTTTGGCTCACAAATTATACCATATAAGCATCACTAGATGATCTACCTATTTGGGCAGTTTTATGCCCTAAGCAGTTATAAACATTGAAACTCACCTTTTCAAATCTGCTCCAATGCTCCTGTCATACTGAATGCTGACATGCAGTTTCATACTCTCATTTCATAAAGAATGAGGACATTAGAGCTTAAGATGAACTCAAAGTTATAGCCAGGAGCCATAAATTCGATTTATCTTAGTCCCCCATAATATTATTTTGTTTGTTTGTTTTAAGACAGCATCTTACTTTGTCACCAAGGCTAGAGTACAGTGACATGATCTTGGCTCACTGCAGCCTTGACCTCCTGGGCTCAAGTGATCCTCCTACTTCAGCCTCCTGAGTAGCTGGAACCACAGGCACATGCTACCCTGCCTGGCTAATTTTTGTATTTTTGTAGAAATGGGGTTTTGCCATGTTGCCTAGGCTGGTCTCAAACTCCTAGCTCAAGCAATCCATTTGCCTCAGCCTCCCAAAGTGTTAGAATTACAGGTGTGAACCACTTGCCTGCCTCCCTTCCCATAATATTCTCTATAATATTCAACTTATAATACTCAAAAATAGTTGATTGAATGAACACACATAGCAATGTAAAAGCCATAAATATGGTTGTTTAAGCTACCCCCATCCATCAGAACTTTCATATTTTAAATTTCATTTATTATTATTATTTTTGAGACAGGGTCTGGCTCTGTTGCCCTGGCTGGAGTGCAGTGGCGCAATCTTGGCTCACTGCAATTTCCACCTCCCAGGCTCAAACCATCTTCCCACATCAGCCTCCCAATTAGCTGGTACCACAGGTGCATGCCATTATGCCCAGCTAATTTTTTGTATTTTTGGTAGAGATTGGGTTTCACCTTGTTGCCCAGGCTGGTCTTGAATTCCTGAGCTCCAGCAATCCTCCTTCCTTGGCCTCCCAAAGTGCTAGAATTACAGGTATGAGCAACCTGGGCCAGAGCTTCCATATTCTATCACACAATTTGGAAGAGACAGGAAACAACTTTTTAATCTTTATAATTCTAACTGCTCACCCACACCAACTCTGGATTGGGATCAGATGTTGACTACTGGCTGTCTAAGAAAATATGGGGTGCTCTGCCTACACTTTGGTAACATCAAAAGACACCAGTGAAATAGTACAAAAGGGATAAATACCTCCTGGTTCAGTGCTTCCCTGATGTCAGTAATCCAACAGTGCACAGCCTGCTTTCATGTTTTTCATACTGAGTGTTCAAGTAAGAGTTTGGGTCTTAAACAATGGGTCTGTGGCAAAAAAAAAAAAAAAAGTAGAATAAAGGTTAAAAAGTATTACTAAGGCTTCTCAACATTAAACTTCAATGAAAAGAGAAGATATACATGTGATAAAAATTGAACTGACCTATCACATGCCCCCTTATAAATATGACCTTGACTCTTGCCAAGAAGTATATTAATAGTCAGATTGCTTCAGGGAAGATCTTTCCTGAGTCATACTTGCCCCAGGAAAGCAAAACACTTCATTTAAATAATGATTTTCATAAATATATAATATAGGGCAAAATGTACCTTGGATTGGAGTATATAAATACTAAGTTACATTTTAAAAATCTGTGCACCTGCTCTAAAATGAGTGTATTCGTGAGAAAATTGACTTTGTTACAACTTATTAAAAAATTGTAACCTAAAAAACTTATATCACATGTGGAAATAATGGCCACCACTGTTTTTGACTAGTGTTCAGCATCTTTTTAATTGTAGTTATATAGGTGTTAAGAAAGGTGAAAATTAATGATAGGATGCTATAAAATTGAGAAAATATGTAAAAGAATTAGTAAAAATAGAGACTTTTAAGGAGATTTTAATGCAAAAATTATGATCTAAACAAACATTTTTCTGTGAATCAAAAGCTATCTGACGGGAATCCCTAAATACAAGGATAAGGAAAATAACCAGACAGAAAAATTACATCAATGATTTACGAGGCATAAATTGAAGCTACTATTATGTACCATAAAAATATACTGTGAACTAAAATGATATACTAGAGACCAATCTTCCTATCATTTAAAAGCAAACTTTAAAAATAAATGAGTTGGGATTTTCACTTCCAGTCAAGGTAGACTAAAAAGGACTGGATTTGCTCTGCCATCTGAAATTGTCACAAGACCAGACAAGATATCTGCAGAACAGTTTTCAGGATACCACCCATCAGGTAATAAAAACCAATAATCTCTGAGAAATGGCATGCAAGTGAGGGGATCCCTACAATTCTCTCAGGCAATTTCCTTGAGTGAATATCTAGGATGCAGTGAAGGGAGGATTTAACCCAAGTGGACCCTAGCAGAATTTCAGAGTTGATTAGATGGAACTGAGCATCCAGAGAGACACAGCTAGAGTGTGTACAAGTAATGGAAAGGAGAGAACTGCACATGGGGACAACTCTGAAGATCTGCAGAGGGTCCTTTCAAATACTTAGCTGAGTACTGACTAACACATGTGTGTAAGAACACTATCTAATGTTTGAAAAAGAATTGGAACAGTACCTGGTGGTCATACAGGGCTTAAAATAGTACCCATACTCCCCAGCAGACTGAAAAAAAAAAACTCATAATTCTCAGGCCATTGAGTAAAGTACTCAGACTGGTCTTGAATAGTAATGAAGAACAATTAGCCCTAGACTAACCACTGAAATGATCACATCTAAAAATATTATACACACTACATGAAAGAATCCAGCTGCTTCCAATAACTTAGCTGTATCTCAGAACACAACTTAGGAGTATTTATATGTATACAAAAATTTCCAGCACTCAACAAGGCAGAATTCACAATATCTGATACCCAATCAAAGGGCATACACAGAAACAGGAAAATATAACCCATAATGGGGAATCTCACCTAATTGAAACTGACTCAGATGTGATATTGATATTAGAATTAGCAGACAAGATCATTAAAAAAATTAAAACAACTTCCATATATTTGAGAAGTTAAGTAGAGACATGAATAATGTAAAAATACAAATCAAGCTCCTAGTGATGAAAATTGTAATGTCTGAGATGAAAAATACACAGAATTGAATCAATGTCAGATTAATGCCAGCCATTGAAGAATAAATAATTAGTAAACTTAAAGATATAACAATAGAAACTACTTGAAAAAAACCTTGAAAGAGAAAAAAGAATCAAAATAAAAGAAGCACCATTGAGCTAGGACAATATCAAATGTATTCATATATGTGTAAATGGTGTCTCCAAAGGATAGAAAGGAGAAAGAACAGAAAAAAAAATTTGAAAAAATAATGACCAAATATGTTTCCAAAGTTTATGAAATTATAGATACACGAATACAAGAGGCTGAACAAATCCTAAGCACAAGAAAGATAAAGATTATACTAATACACATCTAATCAAATTGTTCAAAATCATTGATAACAAGAAAAATCTTAAAGGTAGTGAGATAAAAAAGACACACCATGTAAAAAGAAATAAAGATGAGGATGACAGCAGATTTCTTATTGTAAAAAATTCAAGCTGGTAAGTTAGTGGAAAAACACAAAAAACACTGAAAGAAAACTCAGTATAAAATTCATTAGACATCAGAAATATATTTAAAATCAAAGGCGAGGATATATAAAAACTGAAAGAATTCATCACCAGAAAACTATCACTAAAAGAACTGTTACAGGAAGTACTTCAGGCAGAAGGAAAATGATGCTGCATGAAAATCTGGATCTATACAAGGAACAAGCACTACTAGAAATGATAACTATGTGAGTCAATAGATACAATATTTTTCTTATTATTTAAACCTCTGTTAAAATATCTGACACTTTAGCAAAAATAACAACAATGTATTGTAGTGTTTATAACATATGTATACTTGAAATATATGACAACAATATCATAAAGGCTATTTATGGAAGGGAAGACATGAAAGTATTGTCTTATACTACATATTAAGTGCTAAAATATTGTTTGAAGGTAGGCTGTGATAAGTTAAAGATGTATATTATGAACCCTAAAGCAACAACTGAAATGACAAAACTAGTTATTAACTAATATGCCAATAAAAGAAATACAATAAAATAATTTTTTTAAAATACAAAGGAAGACAGAAAAAGAAGAAAAATAAATAACCAAGGGGAAAAGTAGAAAACAAATAGCAGGATAATAGATGAACAATTAATCAAATCAATAATCACTTTAAATACAAATGGCCTAAACACCCTAAGTAAAAGATAAAGATTGTTGTATTGATTTTTTAAAAAAACACAAGACCCAACAATATATTGCATAGAATAAATGTATTTTAAATACAAAGACAAATATAAGTCAAAAATACAAGACTGAAAAATATATACCATGGTAATAATACAAAAATAAAGCTTCAGTGTCTGTATTAGTATCAGACAAGGCAGGTTTCTGAGCAAAGGATATTGCCAGGGCTACAAAATATAATTTCATAATGATAAAAGCATCAATGTGTCAAAAGGACATAACAATCCTAAACGTTTATGCAGCAAATAACACAAAGTACCAAAGCCCATTCAAAAAGAAATGGTCAACATAAATTGAATTTATAATTTAAAACTTTTCACAAAGAAAACTCTAAGCTCAGATGATTTCATTAGAAAATTCTACCAAGCATTTAAAAATGAAGTCATATGAATTATACCCCAATTTATTCAGAAAAATGTAAACAAGTTATCTCTCATTCCCTGAGGCCAGCATTTCCCTGATCATGAAAATACACAAAGACATTACAAGAAAATAAAACTACAAACCAATACACATCACGAACAGAGATGTGCAATTTTTTAACAAAATGATATCAATTCAAAACCAATGCAGGCTTGGTTTAACATTCAAAATAAATCAGTATAATTCATCATATTAAAACATGTTTAAAAAGCAAACAGCTGATCATATTAATAAAGAAAAACATTTGACAAAGCCAAACATCCACTCCAGATGAAAACTCTCAGAGAACTTTGAATGAAAGAAAACTTTCTTAACCTGACAAACATTATTGTTGAGAAAATTATGGTTAACATCATATTTATTCATGGAAGACCAGATGCTTTACCCGTAAGTTCAGAATCAAAAGAAGAATGTCTATTTTTAACTCTATTTAACATTGCACTAGTGGTTCTAGAGAGTAGAATAAAATAAGAAAGAAAATAATGCCATACAGCCTGATAAACGAAGAAGTAAAACTGTCTTTCTGTACAGTTAATATGTTTGTTCATGTAGAAAAATCAATAGAATCTACAAATAAGCTACCAGAACTAATGAGTTTTATAATGTTTCAGGATACAAGATAAATACAAAAAAGCAATCATAGTTCTATATACTAGCAACAAACACTTAGAAATTGAGATTCAAAAACAATATAGTTTGCAACAGCATCAAAAATAGGAACACATCTGTATATGACAAAACATAGATTAGACTTGTACAGTGAAATCTCTGTAACATTGCAGAGAGAACTTAAAGAAGATCTAAATAAATGGAAAGATATGCTTTCTCCTAGGTTGGAAGGCTCAATATTGTGAAGAAGACAGTTTTCACCAAAAAGATCTATAGACTAACCATGATCTCAACAAAAATCTCAGGGTTGTGTTTGTTTTCAGAAAATGAGATGGAGATCTAAAATTCATATGGATCTGCAAAGACCTAGAATAGCCTAAACAATTTTGAAAAAATAAAGTAGAAAGGAAAACATTATTTGATTTAAAAAACTATTACAAAGCTATAGTAACAACGACAGGGTGGTATTAAACTTAGACAAAAATATTAATGGAACAGAATAGAGAGCTCAGAGGTAGACATATATATTTGATTTTTTCCAAAGAAGCAAAATTGACTCAGTAGATCAATGATAGGCTTTTCAATGAATGGAACTGAAACAACCAGATATCCCTATGCCAAAAAATCTTAACTTAGTCCATACTCATTCCAAATACCAAAACTACTCAACTTGGCCATAGAACAAAAGTAAATTCTAAAACTTTTAACATTTCTGTGAGAAAACATAAAAGAAATCACTATGACTTTAAGTTTGGCAAAATTACCTTGGATAAAGCACTAAACTTTTGATCTATTAAAGAAAATATTGATAAGTTAAACTTCATCAAAATTTTAAAATATTGCCCTTTGAAAACATTTTTAAAAGAATATAAAAACACAAGCCACAGGCTGAGAGAAAATAATTGCAAAGAATATGTATAATACTGAACTTTTATCCAAAATCTATAATGAACTTTCAAAACTCACTAATAAGAAACCCATATACATGGGCAAAAAACTTGAACACTGTCCCAGAGAAGATATACATATGGTAAACGAGCACATGAAAAAAATATTCAACATCATAATGATTAGGAAAATACAAACTAAATGCACAATGAGATACCACTACATACCTATTAGAATGTCTAAAATTTTAAAAAATAATGGAACATACTATGAGTTGATGACCATGTGGGGCAACTGGCTACACCACAGGTGGAATTATAAAAATGGCAAACTACTTTACAAAATAGTTTGGCAATTTCTTAAAAATTAAATATACCCATACATGTTTATCAGGCCATTCCAATTCTAGGTATTTATTCAAGAGAAATAGAAGCATATGTTTATTTAAGAACTTGGAGTTGTATGCCAATGTTTATAGCAGATTTATTTGTAATAGCCAGCAATTGAAAACAACTTAATTATCCATCAACAGGTGAATGGATAAATAAAATTTTGGTTTCTGTACAATGAACTACTATTCATCAAGGGAAAACAATAAACTACTGATACATGCAATAACACGAATAAATCTCATTATAATTATGGTTAGGGCAAGAAGCCAGGCCAAAAAGTACATATTACATAATTTCCTTTATATAAAACTCTAAGAAATATAAACTAACCTGACGCAAAGCAAATCAGTAGTTGTCTGGGGACAGGTGGAGCACATTAATAATGACTATACATGTACTTTCTCATTGCCAATATATAAGGTTAACTCAGATTTCAGATTTACAATTTGTTGTACACAAGGTACAGGCAGAAAGAGGCAAGCAAGGCAGACCTGACCAGGAACTCCAATAGGAGGAAAATAATTATATGAATTGAAAATGAATACTGTTACTGGAGGCTGTGAACACAGCCTTTCCGCCCTGCCCACAAGCCTAGTTTAGCAATGGCCACATTCTTCAAAGTGATAATGAAATAGGAAGGAACTCACCCTAAGACCAAAAGATCATCACATAAAATATTAAGTTGTCTTTCCATATGGCCTCTATCTGGTCACAACAGAGACCAACATTTGCACCTTGACATCTCAGCTGTGGTTTTGTTATTTTCATTCTTTCTGAGCACTAACAGAACAACTTATTATTGTGATACAGTGTCTTTCATGTTCTGTTCCTTACCTACCTCTTCAGTCTTACACCAAGCCATATTTTATCAACCTCCAAACTACTTCAGTTCTCCTAAAGAACCAGGCTTGTTCATAATTCTATGCATTTGCATACAGCACTTTAGGGATGCCAAATAATTTGGATTCAATCTGAAGGCAATAGGAAGTTTTGAAGCAAGTCAAGGTGGGCAGTGACATAGTTACATTTGCATTTTAAAAAGATGGATCCAGGCTTGAGCTGGGTTGTTTGGACAAGTGGAACTATGTCTTCTAGGCCTATCTATATGGGTACTTTATAGATTGCCTGTGGTCTCCTCTATGGTGGGAAGTAGGTGATAATTATGCTAAACCATCCTTTACAAGAAGAAGGAAAGAATATTTAGGTTTGAGATGCATATTCTTACAGGTACAAATGTGAAGGACTTCCTCCTGCTCACTGGGTTCAGAACTTTTCCAGTGGGAGCAAGTTGTTAGCATTCAGTTTCAATAAATATTTTGGAGGTTTGAAATAATTCTGAAGAATTATGAGAAAGCAAATAGTTATTTAAGATTTCCATGCTGCAATAGGGTTTGTGACCATACCTTTTTTTTTTTTTGAAACAAACCATACAGTTGTGTGCATTTAATCAAATTATTTAACAGCTTGGGTATACAGCAAAAAAGCCAGAGATTGTATTAATTTAGTCTTAAGGATTGGCAGGGTAAGTATAGTAGAATTGCCAATTTTTTACAAATATGGGGATGACACCAGAAAGTTATGGAAAGTTTGGAGAAGCAGAAGGGGAAAGGCAGTGAGATAGAGAGTGGATATGACTATTGAACTAAGTTGTAGGGAAAAGTTTCATGCAGTTGGTGGTGGACCCATACACTGGCTGAGTCTACTTCATCCCCTCTCATTTTCTCCCAGAGTCACTGTAATATGACTTCTCTGTTGCACCAAGCATCTGCTTCACCAAGGTAAACAATGCCCTCATTATTGAATAAACTCTTGTCTTCTTAGTCCTTACCTTCCCTGACATCAGGAAAACCAGATCCCTATCCCAAGCCTGAGACCCACATATAAAATTTCATTAAGTATATTTGTCTTGGGCCAGGCATGGTGGCTCACACCTGTAATCCCAGCACTTTGGGAGGCCGAGGCGGGCGATCACCTGAGATCAGGAGTTCGAGACCAGCCTGGCCAACATGGCAAAACCCCATCTCTACTAAAAATACAAAAATTAGCCAGACGTGGTGGCACACGCCTGTAATCCCAGCTACTCAGGAGGCTGAGGCAGGAGAATCACTTGAATCCGGGAAGTGGAGGTTGCAGTGCACAGAGATTGCGCCACTGCACTTCAGCCTGGGCAACAAGGCAAGACTCCGTCTCAAAAGAAAACAAAACAAACAACAAACAACAACAACAAAAAATACACCCACACAGAACATTTTGACTCGGATGTTTGGGAGGTACTTCAAACTCTCAGAACTTTGCTTGTCCAAGCCTGAAACTTTACCATTCTCCTGGAGTTTTAATCTCAGGATATAATACCATTGTTCATCTGGGGACCCAACCCTGAAACATGGGAGACTTTTTTCCTCACACTGCAGTCAACCAATCTAGAATTCCTGTCAGTTATACCTCCTAAATATCCTTCAATCGCATCCTGTTCCGTTTTCAAACTGATTGGTATCTTTTCAGCTGTGGATGCTATGGATCATTCTCTTCAAAGGCAATTTTTCCTTGGTCTCTATAGCCTAGTACTTTAGTGGTTTTAGTGTTTTTCCACCTGATCACTCCTCAGACTCTTTTTGATAATAATTTTCCTATCCATTTCTCAAATGTTGATTCCTAAGCCAGCTGTTCTTCTCATTTTTACACATACTGTGGCTATTCACTAACCCCCAGGTACTCTACTACAATTTATGCTCCCAAATATACATTTAAAAGTCATACTGACTTTCTGAGTTTCAGATTCCCACTGTCTACTGATCATATTGGATTATCATTGACAAACTCAGTATCCCTAAATATCACATCATGTTCTCCATACCCACTTCTTTGTTAACATCCATCATTTTATTACCATTTCTGATAACTTTTTAATTGGTCTTCTTGCCTCTAGTCTTTCCATACTCCAGCCAGAATTATTTTTCCATAATGCAAATTTGATCTGTCAATTTTTTTCTTCCTAAAAAGGCAATGGTGGCTCTTTGTTGCCCTTCAATTAAAATTCCAAATTCTTAACATGGCTATTCAGGACTCCTCCTACAATTCTCTCCAACATTATCTTTCTCCGTGCTGTGTTCCAACTAGCTGACCTTCTTTCAATTACTGACTCTTTCATCTTGTGTCTTTGCACACCTCATTCTCACTTTACCTTGTTTCCAACTTATTCTTTATGTCCTCTCATGTAGGACTTGGCACATCATAGGGCATAAAGGCACACATTACATTTCATAGAATGAATCAGTGTCTTAATAATGTTGACCATCTTAACTCATAATATGAGTTTTTTTTCAAAGACAATTCTAGATAAACCAGGCATATTTTATATATCTCTTTATCTTTGTTCAAAAATAAATCTCTTCCAAAATGTCAGTAGAGGAATAAATGAGGTATAAAACTGAAAGGAACAGAAAATGAGAGCATCAGCAGATGAGAGACTTCAACCCATTGTTAGAATATAAACAGCAGGCAGAGGAGAGATGAGTGACATGGAAGAGCAGAGAAACTTGAACTTAAATGCAGACAGAAGGGATACAATAAGAAGAAAGCAGAACTGCTCATAGAACTGCAGCTTGTCTCAGAATTTCCATAGGTGTGATTACTGTGAAAGACAAGGATGACATTGAAGCCAGAAAAAAAAGAATTGGTTATAGTCCTGCACAAGGAACAATTAGGTCTTCAGGTCCTCAGCACTGCCCCTAAACAGTCCAATTTCTGCCCCAGCCCTACATGAGCATGGAGATTTATTATTTTTTTGTCTGGAAAATTGGAACCAGAGAAGGGGACTCAGGGACAGTAGAAGAGCACATAAGTGGGTATGGGTTAAGAAATAGAAAAGTTAATTTAAAATAGTCATACTGGGAGGTAAAATCTTCTCCTACTTCCCTTCATCTACTTATCTCCCCCAACACTTGCAACTAGGCTTATATCATGAAGTGCAAAATAGTGGCAGGAGAGAGGAACACTTCTCAGGCTTCCATTTCACTATGCTGACTATGCTACAGTGAAGTCCAACAACCAACAAGCCATGTCATGCAAATAGTGCTTCCAATCAGCTTCTTAGTGCCTCACTCTAAAAGGAGCTGAGAGCTAAGAATCCCCTGAAAGTTGAGGAAAGCCAGAAGTCAAGAAATGCAGACTAGGAAATCACAATGTACCCAGATTATACAGAAGCAAAGGAAGGTAACATGTTATTCTTATCACTTTTAGGTTATGAAACACTATTACATCCATGAAACAAGTAAGAGTTGCCACAAAAAAAGACCAATAAAATCACAAGAAAGTATCTTGGAAATGTAATCGTTTAGGATCTACAGAATTTTGCTGTGGTAACAACAAAAAAACTCAAGAATTTAACACAATGAAAATTTATTTCTTGTTTGTACCATCTGTTGTTAACCTGGGTGATTCTCCAACATCGTTATTCTCTCTATGGAGTCTTAGCTTCTCCACTAGGCTGCTCCAAACTTGTGAAGTTTCTATTTAAATATGATGCTTCTGGGTTCACCATGGAAGGGAAAGAGAACATGGACAATCACATAGCAGCTCTTAAATGGTTTTACCCTAAGTCCCTGTATTTCATTCACTAAACCAAGTCACATAGCTTCTTTGAAGTATAAGGACACAAGGAATTGTAATCATTTCACATGTTCAGGAAAGAGAGGAGAGCCATATATGTTGATGAGCACCAGTAATATCTACCCAAGATATCTAATTGAGACAACTCCCAGAAAGTAGAACAAAAGGGCAAAGGGATGAAGAGTAGAAGAGAAAATATAAGAAAATATCAGGATAATTCTAAAGGTTTCAGTGTCCAACTAAAATACCCAAGTAACAGAAACAGATATGTTCAAAAATAATAGCAATAATACAAAACATTTACTAAAACCAAAAGCCATACATCAATGAATTAAAATGGTCTACTGAAGTTAAGCAGAATACATGAAAAAAGAAAAAGACACACTAAGACACAGCATTATGAATTTCACAATACCTAGAATAAAGAGACAATCTTTAAAATTTTCCAGAGTGGAACAACATAGATTACATAAAAATGGAATACAAATTAGAATGACATCAGTTTTTCAACATCACTTTGAGAAGCAAAATTGCAAAATTCTGAGTGAAATAATTTTTACGCTAGATTTTTAGACTGTTGGTTAAATAATGAGGAAGTAGAATTAAAAATATGCAGATTTAAAAGATCTCAAAATTTTACCTCCTAGGCATCCTTTCTTAGAAAGTAAAACAAGGGTATGAGCTACAAAACCAAGAAGTTAACCAAGAAAGGGGAAGGCATGGGGGTCCTGCTATCAGGAGACTCCACACAGAAAAGAGGCAAAAGGAAGTCTCTGGATGCTGGTGCAGGGAAGTTCCAAGATGGCATCTGCAAGCAGGCCTTGAGAACCACCAATCTGGACTGAACTGGAGGAATCAGAGCTCTGGGAGGAAAGTCTCTAGAAAAAATTTAAAAATGAAACATAAGACTATAGGGCAAATTGCACTAAGAAGTTGTAAGAAAGTTGTGGAAAGAATTAGTAATCTTTACAAATAAAACTCATCAAATGACAAAACAAGCTAATTATTAACTTCAGGATGATCAAAAATTTGTACAAGAAAAGAAATTATTGTGCAGTATTTGGTAGAGTAAGAACAACATTCACATAATCATAGTAATTTAAACATAGAATATTTGATTTACCCTTTATGGGAAAGAAGCAGTGCAAGGAAGAGACTGGATTTCAAGTTAAATTGTCTGTCTTCAAATAAAAAGGTAATGGCCAAACCTCACTAATAAATAAAAGCAGAATAAGAATACTAGCTAGAAATATGAAAGCAGATGCCAGAGAAACAGGTAAAAGCGTTAAATGTGATTGTTTATAAGGATCAAAACTAGGGGACAGGGCAAGGGCACAGTAAAAGCCTGCCATTTAGAACACACTGACTTTTTAAGCTGTGTGCAAGTATTAGCTTGGCAAACAACTTTTGAATCATTTAAAAATATTTTGCAAGTTATTTTAAAAAAATAAAGGGGGAAATGTGGTACTCAGAAGTAACAGTAGAAATAATAATGAATTCTTTGTTACAGCAGCACTTATATCCACAACTGAATTACTCAAACCCTTTGTAAGGGGGAATTTCTGCTGGGATTTTTTATTTGCTTTGACAATCTTAATGTTTTGTTTTGAATGGAGTCGTTGCTGAGCTCTGTGACATGTTGAACACCTCACCAAGTTCAGAGGCACATGTGGCAAGGGCAGTCCAGATTCTAAAAGGAAAAAGGGAATTAGGGACCTCTGAGAACAAATCAGGGACACAGGAAGGCTGGTAGCTCAAAGAAATGAGAAATTGAATTAAAAAGTTTTCATTGAATAGCTTAGACCTCCCAGCCATCACGCTTCATTGTCACCTGCTGGAAAAAGATCACACTAGGTGAGATCAGCCCTTTGAGTGGGAGTTGTGTGTATGAGAGAGGAAGGGGAAAGAAAGGAAAGGAAGGAAGAGCCAATTTATTAGGTCAGATTTCTATTCTCAGATAAGCCACCTCTTTTAACTGTACTTAATTACTTCTTTTTTCATTTCAAACATTTACTACAGGGCCTTCAGGGATACTGAGAGTTTCCTTCATAGGTATGCAGTGATATTTGATACAGATTTTTAATGTATTACAATTGATAAGGCAAAGAGCCCACTAAGTTATACCCTCCACAAAGACATTCCAAACAAGTTCTGGAGATTTTTGCCTAAGTAAATAAGAACAGAGCTGTGCGTAGTGTTTTTCTGCTGCACATAATGGAATCTTACAAGCAACCTGAGCAATAAGGTCGGGGCAAGGGCTTCCAGAGACTGGGATTCATTGGCACCTCACTGAAACCCATGTCCTACTTCTAAATGTGTGTAAATGGAGAGATTGAGTTTGCTACAAACGATTTTGCTTTATAAGCAACCTTAATGGAGATAGAGGAATACCAGAAAGACCTTTTTATCACTACAAGAAGTAACAGCCAAACAGGTCATGAGAGCAAGGGCACAGTCAGGAGCTTCTGCTTCAGGAAAACTCATGTTGTAACAGTATTCCTTTAGAGATGGGAATGAACTATTTTGAGCTCTTTGATTTTCTATGAAAAAGAGAATACTTTTGAACATGCAATATATGTCTCTCTTTTTTAAAGTTGGCTGTCTGAAGAGAAGGCCTTAGAGAGAAGACTAACAGAGACAGCTCCTAGTAATTCCTAGAAGGTCACTGGAAAGCTGATTTGCATGGCTCAAGATGCATGTGGAAGCTGTGGGCTTGATTCAGATGGCCACCACTGCCCTACAGTTATAGCACGTTCTCTTCCTTGTAAGAGTTCTCTAGACCCTTAATATTGAGGGGTAAACCTATCACATCTAAGTGTTAATGACAAATTTTGTTGTCACTTCACTCATGGCTTGACTGTTTAATTTAGAACCAGAGAGAAGGCCAAGGCATATTGGATTTCCTACCCTGATTTACGGGAGGGAGGTTGTCTTGGGTCAGAAGGTCCTACCCAGTTCTCATCACATCTGAGATTTTATATTTGCAAATTCTGACAATGCACACAAAGGTGGTTACAAAATTAACTATTATGGTGCTTGTCTTATAGTAGGTATTTAGAATACTTTTAAAATTTGAACTTCATAGAAATAATTATCTTAGAAAGTTAAAAAGAATGCTTAGAGGGGTAGGATGGTATGCCTTTTTTGTATCAACTCAGACAAGATTTGTTGAAGAATCAAGTTTAGAGTTTAGATTTAAGTTTAGGTACAAGAGTCACACTTAATAGGGAGCAGGGAGGGACAAGTCTAGACATAGGGAATATTTTGAGCAAAAATTCAGAAGCAGGATAGGTGACCCTTGTAATATAACTGCCATATAATACCCAGGGCCAGCGTTTTACAACCTGAAAGAAGATGTCATAAATACTGATGATTTGGCAGCAAAAGCAACCCCAAGTGGCCTCTTCAAGGTCTATGTAACTTCAGATCTTCTCTCGTCACTCTCTGCCTCACTCATTCAATTTATAGGCAGCAGTAAGTCATTCCTCATCCCCTTCCACCCCTTAACTAAGTGGCCCTATGACCTTCTTAGGGGTGGAAATCAAAATGAGAGAGATGAATTTAAAAAACAACAAAATTAAGTACATTTTTAGTTAAGTGTCAGGTTGATAGCTTTATGCTATTTAAATAGATTTATAATCTTGCAAATAGATTATGGCAATTGCCCCAAAACAAAAGAACACATGACAGACTCCAGAAATTCTACTTTTCAGCATGAGATAAAAACAAAATAGATCTTGTCATTGTACATGGATGAAAATGCAATAAAAATAAGTGATTTGATCATCCTACTGAGTGGCACTGAGACAAAATCTTCTTTATTATGTGTGATATGGGATTTGATGACAAGAATCATAAAATGAAGACCAGAGATCAGTATAGAGTGTAATGTGTAATGTATAACCTTGTCTCGGGGAATTTCTCTAATCATCTCTTGAACTGAAGTTAAGAATTGGGTAAAAATTAACTAAAAGAAACTATAATTCCTATTATCCTTTCTCAAGTTAATACGACAAGCTCTTAGTACCTGTAGGTATTAGGAAACTTGCTGCAGTCAGCTCTGCCTCTTAGAAAAAGCCAGTGAATCAACCAGCTTTTTGCCCTCTGCTAGTTGCAGTGTCATGGAAACAAAGACTTGATCCACAAAGCCAGCCAGGTCATTTAAAATATCCACCCTTTCAAAGAAAAGACATACAAAGACTGTTTTATAGTTTCGGATATTTTTATAAGCAGCAGAGTATTTAAACCTGACCCATTTTTTTTCTGATATAACAAATTGTGAGCAATAACCATAATAGTAAAGGCAAAATTACTTTTATTCTTTGTTGCATCAGAAAAAAATCAAATTATTTGGCCTTTTGCTCTCCTTTTACATATCAACAATTTTAGCAGTTCATAGGTTGGCAGTATATTATTTCTGATATGCAAAATTGAATCTATGAAATACATACATAGGGACTTTTTTGAAGTCAGATTTATATTGGCTCCTAAGTATATAAGTCCTATTCCCTCAAAGGAGAGAATGGAGAAATTGTGATTGTAGAGAAAAAAGCATTTGATTCAGCTTCCTAAGACTTGAATTCAGAGGCTTAGAATTAGGGAAGATCTTAGAGACCATCTGGTGCTAGCCAAATCCCACATTTTACAAAAAAGGAAACAAAATTCTGAGAGATTGAAGTGGGGAAGATGGAGCTAGCACCCTCCCACTCAATTGGGTGGTTCTGTCCATGAAGAACTCTGTTGCCCTGGATCAGTCAGTTACCTTTCTTAGATACCTAACTGTAAACCAAGGGATGGAGGAGACTAAATTTATGTGCTGTAAGGGTTAAGGTACAGCAACTTCCACATTGTGTATGTACTATAAGGGGCATATATGAAAATTAGGAGAAGTGCTCAATCTAGGAAACTTAATTCAAATTAAAGCAACACCAATATCAACAATATACCTATGTGCTGGCTGCTCTTCAACCAGTCCCCACCATCCAGTGAACAAATAATATATCCACTGGCCATACTTATCCCTGGAGCTGTGGAACCTCCCCTTGATTTTCCAAGGTGCCTTCAGTATCTACACGTATGGCTCTTTCCAGTTATGAAAAATTCCACGAAGCTATACTACAACACACACCTCTCTCCAGTTTACATTATCCCATATCATCCTTTAGTGTCTCCCATCTTTTTCTTTTGAAAGTAACAGATAAACAAAAGAGCAGACAATGTGTCAGTATGTTGTTAAAAGTGAAAACCAAATAAGCAAGGTGTACTGACCTTCTACATAGTGGTAATGACATATGCAACTTATTGAAATCATAAATTACAAATATGATTATCTATTGTATAAAATATGATTTGCAGACATGATCACAATAAATTTTCACAACAGTTGTATGAAGTAGTTTCATTATTTTTTTATAGACAAGTAAACTAAATCTCAGAATGGTAGAGAGACTTCCTCAAATGCGCCCACCCCAAAAATGGAGAAGTCCATTTTCAAAACCAGATCTTTTTTCAAGCCAATGCTTTCTCACTAAACGATAATTAATTATTTTTTCTAATAAGAGGTGAATAGAACACCTACAGAAAACTATCTAATACAATGAAGAGCATTCTTTAGTCTTGCTTGTTTCTGCAATGGTGGATATAAACGTAAGATTTAAATTGGGGGATCAAAAGTACCGGCATTTGTAGGTTTTCTATGTCATACATACAATTTTATGCAACATTTTAGTTTCTGAAGTTCTATATAATTGATTTTCTGTTATATTAGGGAATATTCTTCTAAAAATGATTTTAGTGATTCAGTTTCCTTCCTGATTTTTCACATGAGGGATTCTGACTAGGAAACTTGGGAAGGCTTCACTCAGGAAGTAAAATTTCAGTTGGCATTTGAAGAATGTTTAATTGCTTGTATTTCCAACCTGTTAGGTTAAATTTTTTGTCCCTTTCCCCAGGTCAAGCTCTGTAAACCACAATTGTATAAAAACAAACAAACAAAAAAACTGGACAAAAACCTACCTTTAGTGGAATCAAAAAATATGTTATTTGCAATATCAATATTTTAAACACATCTTTGATAAATGAAATAAGGGTATTCTATCATAACAATATGAATACTTGCATGCTGATTCCTCTTAAGAAAGTGGGGTCACATCTGTATTATTTGAGACTTTGAATATAAAGAGAACATTTAGATGAGGAATAAGACACTGAAGCAGATTTTTTTTCTGTGTCAAAACTATACACCAACTTGTAAGTGGCTTCCATGTAATTAGTTGAGGATTTATTTATCATCTATTTACATGCTTATTTTGTATTAAAATCATAAATTAATCAGGATCCTTAATGGAAGCTAGTCCAGGCACATGGAATACAGCCTGAAAAAGAGAAATAAAAGGGAGCAAAAAGTAAAAAGAAGACATTTATAGATTCTACTAACTTTAAAGCCCCTAAAAGTTTCTTTCCTGATGATGATCTGACTCTCTGGCCCATTTCATTTCAGTAAGGGCTGAACCAAATTACCTCCACCTACCACCTCACTCTGATGTCAGGCTTATGCTAGTTTATGGTTTTTGTTTGTTTATTCACTCTCAGATCTCCCTCTCTTGATGTCTCTAAACTTGGGCAGGTAACTTTATTCTAACTCCTAGTTGCATCCTTTGTATGACAATCTGATTTCAGGAGTCTTGACCTTGGCTTGTGCCTAGACTCATTAAATCAATCCCAGTGAGATTGATAACAGAAATCTCATAGCAAAGAAAGGTACCTCTCTGCTATGATGTGTGTCCCCAACAATGTATTTGTTGGAAACTTGATCCCCAATGCAATGTTGTTGGGAGGTGGGGTCAAGTGGAATGTGCTTGAGTCAAGGGGGAACCATACGCCTGAATGGATTAATGCCATTACTGCTGCCGTGGGTTCATATTCTTGGAAGTAGGTGTTCCCTTTCTCCCATGTGATACATTTGCCATGATATAATACAACAAGAAGGTCCTCACCAGATGCCTGCACCTTGATTTTGGACTACTGAGCCTCTAGAACTATGAGAAAAATAATTTCTGTTCTTTGTAAGTTACCTAGTCTCAGGTATCCTGTTACAGCAGCCCAAAATGAACTAAGACACTCTCTTTCCCTAATTGTTCCAATTCATCTGACAATTATATTTTGAATCCTCAAAGTATTTGGGCAAACCTTTTCACATTTTCTTCATTAGTTGAAATATTTATTGTGTTACTAATATGATATAGAGTATAACAGGTATTCAATAAAAACTGGAAACTGGTTAGATGTTTTAGAAACTGGTTTTTGATTCCTACGCAGCAACCACTCTGATCAACATGGTCATTATTTTAGCATTTAACTAAATGTGTTAGTTTCATGTGTTTCATTAAACCCTGAAGACGAAGGTAGATACAGGTTTGAAAGTACACAGAATATGAACTCTAACTTCAAAGCATTTAAATTCTGTCAAGGGTAACAGCTGTGAAAACAAATCAAGTACAATTGAAAATTAAATAAAAAATGATAAAAGAAGTGAAATCAGAATATCATGAGTACACAGATGAAAACATAGTTAATTTAGGGTTTTATGGTGTATTTAAGCAAGGAAGTGGCATTCGAGTTCAGACTTAGAGAATGAAAATCATTTAACAACAAAGTGTGAAGATGTTGAAATACATCAGGCATCATGCATTCAGTGAGGGGCTAATTGGAACTGGGCAGAGGGCTTTGGGGGCTGTAGTAAGAAATATGTCAGAATTGAATGTCACCTCTGTGCTGACTCTTGCGGACACAAATCAATGAGAATGAATGGCCTGCTTTGTGGGGTATATAGTACACCAGGGAGTATCTATTACATTGAACCCAGTCCTGTCCTTTTCTGGCACACCATAAATTGCAAACACTTGTAGAATAGAATTGTAACCCAGGAGCTCCCTTGGGGTTGCTTGCTCCCTTTTCAAATATGCAGGCTTTCCTAACTGACAAGGAAATCAGAAGTTTGGTCTCAGTCTTCAGCCTAGAAACTTTCTGGTACATCTTTGTACCAGGTAGGTCTTCCTGCTGTGCTGACTCCTCTGCAGGTGCTCTCTAGCATGACCTATGAACCCTTATGTAAAGCCATAGTGCCCTTGCTAATCCACTACCCCAACTTCCCCTCTATGAACACAAGCTCAGAAAGGAATGGGTCAGAAAGAACCCCCTTCTTGCCACCATATTCTTTTGATCTCCATTAGATTAATACTCCAGCCTGCACAAGCACATACAAATATATTACTGAAGGAGCAGAGGAATTTTAGAAAGGAATTTAATACAAATAAATATGAGGTAAAAGTTCTAGTTACTGTGAACTTTCTCTTAAATCTCAAATTCTAAACAATTTGGAATAATGGTGAGCCAAGGGAAAAGCCTGAAGAGAACTTTTTAGAGAGACCGGGAAAGGTGTTTACTAAGTGGGGAGATTGGTATCTTAGCCCCAGTTCAATGGTAACCTCTACAGTTGATTATGGGTAGTTTTTAAACATCTCATCAGTAATAGCCCTAAAATGAAACAAATAATAATATTAGCCAGAAAATAAATGCAGACTGTGAAAAATCTTCATTGAGCTTCATATATACATAAACATGTCAGTAAAAAGTAAAGTAACAATAAAATTTTTATTTATTATTGCATTTCGAGATGGAGTCTCGGTCTGTTGTTCAGGCTAGAGTGCAGTGGCGCGATCTCAGCTCACTGCAACTTCTGCTTCCCAGGTTCAAGCAATTATCCCACCTCAGCCAATTATCCCACCTCAGCCTCCTGAGTAGCTGGGACTACAGGTGCACATCACTACACCTGGCTAAATTTTTGCATTTTGAGTAGAGATGGGGTTTCCCCATGTTGGCCAGGCTGGTCTCAAACTCCTGACCTCAGGTGATCTGCCTATCTGGGCCTCCCAAAGTGCTGGGATTACAGGCATGAGCCACCACGCACGGCCAAAATTAATATTATAGTACAAAAAAGAAATATACAACAAATGAACATTTTAATTACATTAATATATACATCGTAAAATTCTATCTATATATTGATTTGTCACAGTAATGAATAACATTACAATTTAGCACAATTAAATAAAAAGTAAGAGCACAAGCCATTTTTTAAAGGAATGTTTCCATTTTAAAAATATTATTCAAAGTTAATAAAGTGTTTTTTGTCTTGTTTTGTTTTGTTTTTGAGACAGAGTCACTCTCTGTTGCTCAGGCCAGAGTGCAGTGGTGCGATCTCAACTCACTGCAACCTCTGCCTCCTGGGTTGAAACGATTCTTGTGCCTCAGCCTCCTGAGTAGCTGGGACTGCGGGCATGCGCCACCACACCCGGCTAATTTTTGTGTTTTTAGTAGAGATGGGGTTTCAGCATGTTGGCCAGGTTGGTCTCGAGCTCCTGACCTCAAGTGATCTGCCCACCGTGGCCTCCCAAAGTGCTGGGATTACAGGCGAGAGCCACTGTGTCCGGCCTTAAAGTTAATGAAGTGTTTTATGAGTAAACCAATATTTATATTTACCAAACAAAAATATTGCCCCTTGCAGTTTGCACCTATTTCACTGTTTTAAATTTTAAACACAAATACAAACTCCAAGAGGTCACAATGAATGACAGGAATGAAGTAACTTGTGTTCTGTTCCTTTGCCGATATGATCACTGTGTGGTCACTGTTTATTTGTAATCTACCATTTAAATGCAGGAATATGTAGTACCACAGGGGGTGGAGACACAAACCACACTTGAAGTGAGCGTCAACCATTACATACTATTAGGAAGTTACTCTCAAATATGAATCCCTGAAGCCAAGACTTTGTCTATCAGGGGGCAACTGTATAAGTAAGGATTCTCCAAATTAATGTCCTTATGGAGTCCTTTGCTGAAGGATAAGTAGTAACAATATGCTAATTTGAAGCCTATTATGTATTATTAATACTCAAAAAGAACTTAGACTAACAAAATATTTTTTCACAAGGAATACGTTATCACTGATACTGTTTAGAGTTTTCAAGTGCCTAGTAATAATTTTAAAAACTGACTTTTGGTGAGTTTTATTACTGTTTTAAAATTTTTACACCAAATGCTTCTCCTTATTATCTGCACCCAGGGAGACATCCCCTATTGCCACTGCCCTAGCTAAATGGCTACTGAGCTGTAGGAATTTTGATATTCTCCTCAACTATTCAGAATAGAGCACAAGGGATATTGAGAGAACTTGAGATATGCACCCAGGAATATTAAGACTACATGTGCATTTCAAAACTTTCAGCTGCTTTTCACCTGGGGAGTCAAGTGGATGCCACAGCACTTAGCTTGACTCAAGTCATTTGGAATGACTCCACCTAGAAAGCATTTTGTGGGGGAGAGGGGACTCCAGGAGAAAAGGTAAAGATGTGTTACAGGAAGCAAGAGATCAGGAAATCAGCCAGAGAGAATAACACCATATTGGGGAAGAGTGCAGTATGCAGGTTCTCAGAAGGGGATCTCTAGAGAGATGCTCTATGGAAGACCAGGTATTTGTGTACCTACCATGACATGCCAGTCCCCAAGAAGGAATCACAAGCCACATTGGCTAAATAAAAAGACATTACTCTTTTCCTTCTTCTTTCTCTTCTTTTCTGCCTCTCCTCTCTCAAACTTGGAGAAGCCAGAGGAATAGCATAGTACATGGGAGAGAAAGAAGAGAAAGATGAAAGTCAAAATTACAACCCATCCTTATTTTTTCTGCTGTTCTTCATTCTCTGGATCAAACCTGGGCTCTAAAAAGGGAATAATCTTAGAATGTATTTAAAGTAGCCTAAGATTTTACTGATAATGAATATGTTTTTTACACCTAAAAGTAATCTAAAATTATGACATTAGCCAAGTGCTGACAGATCTTATGGAACTTATTTCAAAGCAATGAAAGAGAAAAATAAAGTGTGCACTGCTGAGCTCAGCCCATCAACAAAACTGGTTACAGTATAATCCCATCCATAAACTAAACTAGTCTATCAAAGAATGATGTGGGAGACTGATAAGCCTTGTCTGATCCCTTAAGACCATTATACATCTTTGACTTTATTCATAATGCTTGCAGACATGCAAGATCTTCCTGCTTCAAGTTTCTTGATCTCTGCTCCACCAACAAAACCTCTTTTTTTTTTTTTCATTTGAATGAAGAACTTACAGAGCTCTTACAATCAGATTTGGAAAATATACAACTCTACAGTCTTCTAGCTCTATTCTCACCTCCTTAATTATTCTGAAAGCTCCAGATCCCATGCAAAATGGCCTTTGGGGAGGGAAAAGAACACTGCGTTCCTTTCTCTTCCCTTCCTCTTTCTGCAGTGTCCTCCTTTCCCAATCCACCCCACGTTTAGCCCCATGTAGGGAAGAGAGTCACTGCAGGTTCCCTTTGCGATCTGTTTTCTTCAGTACAAACTTCTTTAGGGGCTTAGGTTCATTGCCAGGCTCGCTCCATCAGGCAGCTGCCGCTAAGCACTCAGCCCACTTTCTCTTCCCTGCTTATTAGCACTTTGCCTAAGCTCCTGTTAGTAATTCCCTTTCCTATTTTGTGACACCTGGAGTATTTTCAATTATCTCAAGGAGTATCATGTAATTCTCAAAAATTCTCTAAGCCAAATCAAACTTTAAACCACTTTAAATAACAAAACTATGCTTTACAGCATTATAATGAAGGTAATACACTATTCATACAGTTTGGGGGGCGTGATGACCCAAGGGTGGATACTGACTTGTTCATATTGTTGTTTCTTCCACTTTAACAAAAAAGCTCACAATGTGTGATGAGCACATTCAAATGTTGCAGGAAGGGGTCTGGAAGATGTTTTTAGTGCTGTGAAGATGAGTGACAACAGAGTGAGTACAGATAGAGCCAGAAAGGATCAATAAGACCTTTGTCAAATCATGCGAACTCTTTCAAGATTAGATATAAACTTGCTGCCCCATAACTTTTTATCTTAGCACTTTATACTTAGGAGGTGCTGTTATAGGGACTTGGTGACATTATTTTATTTAATATGTACAACAGCCTTATGATGCATACATAATACTTATCCTTACTTACTGATGAAGAAGCAGGCTTAGAATAGTAAACCTTAGTAATAGTAAATACTGAATCCTGACCCTAGAGATCTTTCCACAATATGATGCCTTTTTAAAAACAACAAAGTAAAAATATTTCTAGTGAGCCTATCTTCCTTAGTAGGGGGTGGGGGGATTGTGTAGCTTATAGCTACATATTTAGCAGGTTCTATATATCAGGAACGTTAGCTATGCAATTTCTGAGCATCTCAATTGTCCTGTTGTGAAGAAACAGTGTGATGGAGCCAGCTCACACCAGCTAGTGAGAGTTGATTGTTATATTTTCAGAACTTTTTGAGATAGTTAGTAAACATTATCCTTATTAAAAATTAAATTATATAAACTCACATTAAAAATAAATTGCATTAAGAACACAGGTATTAAATTTTTAAAAAATACTTCCTAATTATTTTAGGACATTTTATATAAATTATGCTCTTGAGTCTCCTTGTACTTTTTGTATACATGTAGTGGAAACATACAATGGTGTGCTACTGCACTTCTCTTCCCAACTCCATGTTTAGTGACATCACATAGGGGGCTTCAAATTGGCCATGGCAAGAGTCTTTATATCATAGAAATCAACCACACTAAAAAGAGCTTGATATACCTTAGCCTACTTTTCATTAAAACAGGAAACAGCTGACCATTTCTTGCTTCTATGTGTCAGTAGCTATTACATGAATAGGACAAAAAATTTAGAAAACATTCTTTCAGTATTTGATAACTATTATTAGATTCAACAAAGAATTCATTCACATCATTGATGAATGAGTGAAATTCTAGCATGTCTTCACTGTTTCATTTTTGTCTTACTCATTAACATAAATAAAATTATCAACCAATATTCACATCAGAACTACATTCACTTGTCAATGACATGAAGAGTTTCTTTGCTGAATTGGATAGTAATCAAGCATTTATTCATAGTCTGATATTGTGATGCTGTTGTTGGATTATAAAAATGATAGTGGATTTATAAAGAAATGGCAAATCACATGGAAATTACTATGGTTAGGTGCACTTTGCAAAAAATAATATTGCGTATCTTATTATTTGTACTGTCTATATCAAAAATTTATAATAAAGTTAAATAGGTATAAATATGGAAACACTTTCCAGAAAGAGTCAATTGTTAATTATTTACCAGCACACCACTGGTATGAGTATTATTACCTGCATCTTACAGAGTAGGAGACTGGGGCTCAGAAATTGTACTTACCTGCCCAAGGTTGAACCACTAGTAAGTGCAAGAGATATGACTGACTAGAACTCAGGATTGCCTGAATAAAACACATACTCCTTTCTTCAATGTTTTGACTTAGGGTTGATACCTAAATTTATTATAATGACTTTGCTTTCACTTTTAGGTTTGAGTCTGCAAGACCAGTTAGAATTGCTTTGCCTCTCTCCTCTTCCAGATTGCAGGTGTTCAACTTCAGGTGAAAGGCAGTTGTCACCTCATATAGGTGGGTTCGGATGGTTGACTCTCCTTTTGTGTCCTGTCCTCACCATCACCATCAGGACAGGAGAGAATCAAATGATGGTGTGAAAAGGGATTAGATGCTAGAATAAGGAGAGATTGATGTTCAAATCTTCATTTGACTGTATAATCTATAATTTTAAACTTCAGTTTCCTGCCTTTTAGGATTGTTGTCTTAAACATCACATGTGAAAGCACTTTACATACAGCAGGGTACAAGTAAGAGGAGCCACAAATTCAGATACTTCAAGAGACTGAGTAAGAGAATGAAAATGACCCAGTGTCAAGTAACAGTAAGTGGTGGGGATAGGGTGGACTGGAGAATTTATAATTGTGGCTTCCAAATTAACTTCCCTGCAGAACAGATTGAAGCTGGAGTCTTCTGTGACTGATGTAAGCCCAAGAAGATAGCAAAGTAGATGTGTTTTGAAAAACACATAATTTAGGGAAGGATCCTAAAAGAGTACAAAAACCTAAGTGGGAATTAGTGCCATTGAAATATCCAAATAGTCATCAAGTTTTGCTTCATTAAATTAGTGAGGCTTTTTCCCTTAAACTTGGAAAGAATGGTCTTGTTCTGTTGTATATTTTTAAATTGACCAGGGCTCTTTTAGGCCTTACATTTCTAACTCTACAACTCTGTCACCTTTCTGCTTCTACAGGCTTCCTGTATAACCTAATCATCATTGAAGCAACAAATAGCGGTCCATTTACTACCTCTATTTACCAGTGACAGAAACCCCAGTTGTTATTCCACAGTCTCTATATGGCTCCCCTATTGCTTCCTCTGCTAATTTCAAAAGAAAGCATTGAAAAACATCTTATAATATGCTAACCTATTTTCAAACTGTGTTAACTTTTCAAAATAGGGACTCCATAGCTCCTAAGAATTTCATTAAAAATTGTATGTATGTAAAACTTGACATGCATATAAAAAGTACTAAAATATATCCATATTATTTTAAAATGATAATAAAATAAACGCTTACGGACTTTATTTCTTCTGGGGTTTTTTTGGCCAGGATGGAGGAAAAAGAACAAGATTTGTACTCCTGCCTGAAACAATCTGTACACTCTGCCCTCCCAACACACATGATAAAATATATGAAAAAAAATGGTTTTCAAGAAACTGGATGTCAGGAAATGAAGGGCTATGATCTGTGAGGAACAGGAATTGAATGAGACAAGACATAAACTTGTCCCAGCGTAGTTTTTGAGAGAGTGTCTAGGCCATAACCCAAGAAGGAAGAAGCAGGATAAGCAGGGAGAACTCCCTGGGTTGGGAAGACAGAGATGAAAGTCTGGGGATAGCAAGGCAGCTAGAATTCCTAGGATAGAGCACCACAGAGCACTTTAAACAGACAAAATAATACATGCCATCTACAGTGGTGTCAAATAACATCAAATGATTAGGAATACATCTAAAGAAAAATTTAGTGTACTTCTGTAAACGAATATGTACTCACTCTAATCCATATTATTGAGAATAATGTAAAGAAGATATGAATAAATTGAGAAATATTCCATATTAATTGAATGGAAGACTTAATATTATTAAGATGTCAATCATCACCAACAGAAGGACTAAAAAAAAAGAAAAAAAAGGATACTTCTAAGTGTTAGTGAGCATGTAGAACAATTAAAACTCATGCACTGCTGATGAAAATATAAGCGATTAAACGACTTTGGAAAAATGTTTGGCAATATCTACTAAAGCTGATCATATACATGCCCTATTATCTAGCAATAATATCTAGATACATGTTTAATTAAATTGCATACATATGTTCACTAGGAGACATGTATAGTAATGTTATAGGCTCTATTCATAACAGCTAAAAATCAGAAGTATTCACATGCCTATCAAGAGTAGAATATACAAATAAATTGGAATGTACTTCCACAATGGAATCCCACACAGCAACGAGAATGGATAATCTAAAAATATATGTTAGCCAGGCGCAGTGGCTCACGCTTGTAATCCCAGCACTTTGGGAGGCTGAGGTGGGCAGATCACAAGGTCAAGAGATGGAGACCATCCTGGCCAACATGGTGAAACCCTGTCTCTACTAAAAATACAAAAAATTAGCTGGGCGGGGTGGCACATGCCTGTAGTCCCACCTACTCGGGAGGCTGGGCAGGAGGATCCCTTGAACCAGGGAGGCAAAGGTTGCAGTGACCTGAGATTGCACCACTGCACCCCAGCCTGGCGACAGAAAGACACTCCATCACAAAAAACAAAACAAAACAAAATATATATATATATGCTACAAAATGGATAAATTGCATGCCTGTAAGGTTGAGTGATGGAAGCAAAACACAATAGAAAACATACTATGTGATTTCATTCCCTTCAAAATATATACAAAATTAGTCTAGGCAGTTACCTTGGGTGTAAGTGATTAGAAGGGAACGTTAAGTATTCTGGGTGCTGATGATGTTTCTAGGCATGGGTTACAGGAGTCCTCTCAATTGTGAAAACTCATAAAATTATACATTTTAAATATGTGCATTTTTCTGTATGTATATGTTAATAAAAAGCTTTTTTAAGTTTTGATATCTGAAGTGTCAGCTTTATACTACTCCGTAGAAAATTCTACATCTTGGAAACTCTAAAACTATAAAATGTTTTATAAACAGAGAACAAAACTAAATAAAGCTAACATAGTCCTCTAAAAAGCAGCAGTTTTAAATCAATTGCTATAATGATTGCTATATTGACAAATACAATTTCACAAATCTACTTTAGTTTTTTGACAGCCCATTTTCTCTTTTCAAAATTGCTTCTTTTCTAACTATAAACTAATACACACTTATTGTGGAGAATTCAAGAAAGAATTATGGAAAGGTAAAGGGAAGATTATAGAAATCACTTGTTTTAAACACAATATTTTGTCATATAACCTGTCAAATATATGAGTATGTGTAATTAAATTGTCTATATTTATAAATATATACAGTTTTGGTGTTCCCTCTATATATTAGGTAACATATTCTACATTTCATTTTATGTGCTGCTTTTTTATACTAACCATTACGATATGAGTATTTAAATGTAATTTAAAAATTTTCCTGACTGACTCTCTTTTCGGACTCAGCCCGCCTGCACCCAGGTGAAATAAACAGCCTTGTTGCTCACACAAAGCCTGTTTGGTGGTCTCTTCACAAGGATGCGAGTGAAATTTTGGTGCTGTGACTCGGATTGGGGGCCTCCCATGGGAGATCAATCCCCTGTCCTCCTGCTCTTTGCTCCGTGAGAAAGATCCACCTATGACCTCAGGTCCTCAGACCCACCAGCCCAAGGAACATCACACCAATTTTAAATCAGGTAAGCGGCCTCTTTTTACTCTCTTCTTCAACCTCCCTCACTATCCCTCAACTTCTTTCTCCTTTCAATCTTGGCACCACACTTCAATCTCTCCCTTCTCTTAATTTCAGTTCCTTTCCTTTTCTTGTAGAGATAGGAGATGCATTTTATCCGTGGACCCAAAACTCCAGCATGGGTCACAGACTTGGGAAGACAGTCTTCCCTTGGTGTTTAATCACACGGGGACACCTGCCTGATTATTCACCCACATTTCAGAGATATCTGATCATGCGGGGACACCTGCCTTGGTCCTTCACCCTTAGTGGCAAGTACAGCTTTTCTGGGTGGCAAGAACCCCCAGACCCCTTCTCTCCGTGTCCCTATCCCTTCTCCACTTTCCTGCGGGGGCAAGCACCCCCCACACCTTCTCTCCATGTCTCTACTCTCTTTTTTCTCTGGGCTTGCCTCCTTCAATATGGGCAGCCTTCCACCCTCCATTCCTCCTTCTTCTCCCTTAGCCTGTGTTCTCAGTAACTTAAAACCTCTTCAACTCACACCTGACCTAAACCTAAATGCCTTATTTTCTTCTACAATGCCGCTTGACCCCAATACAAACACAACAGTGGTTCCAAATAGCCAGAAAACAGCACTTTTGATTTTTCCATCCTACAAGACCTAGATAATTCTTATCGTAAAATAGGCAAATGGTCTGAGGTGCCTGATGTCCAGGCATTCTTTTACACATTGTTCCCTCCCTAGTCTCTGTTCCCAATGTGACTCATCCCAAATCCTCCTTCTTTCCCTCCCACCTGTCCTCGGAGTCCCAACCCCAAGTGTCGCTGAGTCTTTCTAATCTTCCTTTTCTACAGACCCATCTGACTTCTCCCCTCCTCCCCAGGCTGCTCCTCGCCAGACCGAGCCAGGTCCCAACTCTTCCTCAGCCTCTGCTCCCCCACCCTATAATCCTTTTATTACCTCCCCTCCTCACACCCTGTCCAGCTTACAGTTTTGTTCTGCGACTAGCCCTCCCGCACCTGCCCAGCAATTTCCTCTTAAAAAGATGGCTGGAGCTAAAGGCATAGTCAAGGTTAATGCTCCTTTTTCTTTATCCGACCTCTCCCAAAATCAGTTAGCATTTAGGCTCTTTTTCATCAAATATGAAGAACCCAGCCCAGTTCATGGCTCGTTCGGCAGCAACCCTGAGACAGTCCTAGACCCTAAAAGGTCAAAAGGCAGTCTTATTCTCAATATACATTTTATTACCCAATCTGCTCCTGACATTAAATAAAACTCCAAAAATTAAATTCCGGCCCTCAAACCCCACAACAGGACTTAATTAACCTCGCCTTCAAGGTGTACAATAATAGAGTAAAGGCAGCCAAGTAGCAATGTATTTCTGAGTTGCAATTCCTTGTCTCCACTGTGAGAGAAACCCCAGCCACATCTCTAGCACACAACAACTTCAAAACAGCTGAACCGCTGCTGCCAGGGGTTCCTCCAGAATCTCCTCCCCCAGGAACTTGCTACAAGTGCCAGAAATCTGACCACTGGGCCAAGGAATGCCCACAGACCGGGATTCCTCCTAAGCCGTGTCCCAGCTGTGCGGGACCCCACTGGAAGTCAGACTGTTCAACTTACCTGGCAGCCACTTCCAGAGCCCCTGGAACTCTGGCCCAAGGCTCTCTGACTGACTCCTTCCCAGATCTTCTCAGCTTAGCAGCTGAAGACTGACACTGCCCGATCGCCTCGGAAGCCTACAGGACCATCACAGATGCTCTGGGTAACTCTCACAGTGGAAGGTAAGTCCGTCCCCTTCTTAATCAATACAGAGCCTACCCACTCCACATTACCTTCTTTTCAAGGGCCTGTTTCCCTTATCTCCATAACTGTTGTGGGTATTGACGGCCAGGCTTCTAAACCTCTTAAAACTCCCCAACTCTGGTGCCAACTTAGACAACATTTTTTTATGCACTCTTTTTTATTTATCCCCACCTGCCCAGTTCCCTTATTAGGCCAAAACATTTTAACTAAATTTTCTGCTTCCCTGACTGTTCCTGGACTACAGCCACACCTCATTGCCACCCCTTTCCCCAGTTCAAGGCCTCCTTCGCATCCTCCTCTCCTATCCCCCCACTTTAACCCACAAGTATAGGACACCTCTACTCCCTCCTTGGCGACTGATCACGCACTTCTTACCATCCCATTAAAACCTAATCACCCTTACCCCACTCAATGCCAATATCCCATCCCACAGCACGCTTTAAGAGGATTAAAGCCTGTTATCACTCACCTGTTACAGCATGGCCTTTTAAAGCCTATAAACTCTCCTTACAATTCCCCCATTTTACCTGTCCTAAAACCAGACAAGGCTTACAGGTTAGTTCAGGATCTGTGCCTTATCAACCAAATTGTTTTGCCTATCCACCCCATGGTGCCAAACCCATATACTCTCCTATCCTCAATACCTCCCTCCACAACCCAATATTCTGTTATGGATTTCAAACATGCTTTCTTTACTATTCCTTTGCACCCTTCATCCCAGCCTCTCTTCACTTTCACTTGGACTGACCCTGACACCCATCAGGCTCAGCAAATTACCTGGGCTGTACTGCCGCAAGCCTTCACAGACAGCCCCCATTACTTCAGTTAAGCCCAAATTTCTTCCTCATCTTTTACCTATCTCGGCGTAATTGTCATAAAAACACACATGCTTTCCCTGCCAATAGTGTCCGACTGATCTCTCAAACCCCTACACCTTCTACAAAACAATTCCTTTCCTTCCTAGGCATGGTTGGATACTTTCGATTTTAGATACCTGGTTTTGCCATCCTAAAAAACCATTATATAAACCCACAAAAGGAAACCTAGCTGATCCCATAGATTCTAAATCCTTTTCCCACTCCTCTTTCCTTTCCTTGAAGACAGCTTTAGAGACTGCCCCCACCCTAGCTCTCTCTGACTCATCCCAGCCCTTTTCATTACCCACAGCTGAAGTGCAGGGCTGTGCAGTCAGAATTCTTACACAAGAACCAGGACCGCGCCCTGTAGCCTTTTTATCCAAACAACTTGACCTTACTGTTTTGCCTAGCCCTGAAGTCTGCATGCAGCAGCCACTGCCACCCTGATACTTTTAGAGGCCCTTAAAATCACAAACTATGCTCAACTCACTGTCTACAGTTCTCATAACTTCCAAAATCTATTTTCTTCCTCACACCTGACACATATACTTTCTGCTCCCCAGCTCCTTCAGCTGTACTCACTCTTTGTTGAGCCTCCCACAGTTACCATTGTTCCTGGCCTGGACTTCAGTCCTGCCTCCCACATTATTCCTGATGCCACACCTGACCCCTATGACTGTATCTCTCTGATCCACCTGACATTCACCCCATTTCCCCATATTTCCTTCTTTCCTGTTTCTCACCCTGATCACACTTGGTATATTGATGGCAGTTCCACCAGGCCTAATCGCCACACACCAGCAAAGGCAGGCTATGCTACAATACAAGCCACTAGCCCGCCTCTTAGAACCTCTCATTTCCTTTCCATTGTGGAAATCTATCCTCAAGGAAATAACTTCTCAGTGTTCCATCTGCTATTCTACTACTCCTCAGGGATTATTCAGGCCCCCTCCCTTCCCTACACATCAACCTGGGGATTTGCCCCCGCCCAGGACTGGCAAATTGGCTTTACTCACATGCCTCAAGTCAGGAAACTAAAATACCTCTTGGTCTGGGTAAACACTTTCACTGGATAGGTAGAGGCCTTTCCCACAGGGTCTAAGAAGGCCACCACGGTCATTTCTTCCCTTCTGTCAGACATAATTCCTCAGTTTGGGCTTCCCATCTCTATACAGTCCTATAACGGACTGGCCTTTATTAGTCAAATCACCCAAGCAGTTTCTCAGGCTCTTAGTATTCAGTGAACTAATGGTCTTTTAAAAGCACACCTCACCAAGCTCAGCCACCAACTTAAAAAGGACTGGACAATACTTTTACGACTTGCCCTTCTCAGAATTCGGGCCTATCCTCGGAATGCTACAGGGTACAGCCCATTTGAGCTCCTGTATAGACGCTCCTTTTTATTAGGCCCCAGTCTCATTCCAGACACCAGACCAACTTGGACTGCGCCCCCCTACCAAAAAAAACAAAAAAACAAAAAAACAAAACTTGTCATCCCTTCTATCTTCTGTCTGTCATACTCCTTTTCACCGTTCTCAACTACTCATAAATGCCCTGCTCTTGTTTACACTGCTGGTTTACACTGTTTCTACAAGCCATCACAGCTGATATCTCCTGGTGCTATCCCCAAACTGCCACTCTTAACTCCCTCTTAAAGTAAATAAATAATCTTTGCTGGCAGGGCTATGCTGAACCTCCTTAGGCACTCTCTAGTTAGATGTCCTGGGTCCTTCCAATTCTTAGTCCTTTAATACCTGTTTTTCTCCTTGTCTTATTCCATTCTTTTTTCAATTCATACAAAACCGTATCCAGGCCATCACCAATAATTCTATACAACAAATGTTTCTTCTAATAACCCCACAATATCACACCTTACCACAAAGTCTTCCTTCAGCTTAATCTCTCCCACTCTAGGTTCCCACACCGCCCCTAATCCCACGGGAAGCAGCCCTGAGAAACATCGCCCATTATGTCTCCATACCACCCCCAAAAATTTTCGCTGCCCCAACACTTCAACACTATTATGTTTTATTTTTCTTATTAATGTAAGAAGACAGGAATGTCAGGCCTCTGAGCCCAAGCTAAGCCATCATATCCCCTGTAACCTGCACGTATACATCCAGATGGCCTGAAGTAACTGAAGAATCACAAAAGAAGTAATATTTAAATGGCCTGTTCCTGCCTTAACTGATGACATTCCACCACAAAAGAAGTGAAAGTGGCTGGTCCTTGCCTTAACTGATGACATTACCTTGTGAAATTCCTTCTCCTGGCTCATCCTGGCTCAAAAAGCTCCCCCACTGAGCACCTTGTGACCCCCCACTCCTGCCCGCCAGACAACAATCCCCCTTTTTCCTTTACTTACCCAAATCTTATAAAACGGCCCCACCCCCATCTCCCTTCGCTGACTCTCTCCTCAGACTCAGCCCACTTGCACCCAAGTGAAATAAACAGCCTTGTTGCTCACACACACAAAAAAAAATAAAATAAAATTTCCTAAACACAATTTGAATGGATCTAAATAATCCATATCAATACACTAAATTAAATTACTGTTATTCATCTTATTATTTGTATTAAATTGCTTCCAAATGTGTCATTATAAGGAACATTGCAGTGAACATCTTTGCACATATATCTTCATGAGTACTGTTTACTTAGAATAAATTTATCAAAGACAAGTTGTTAATTTAAAATATGTGATTTGTTCAAGACACTTTATATACATATATATATATATATAAAATTTTGGAAGAATTGGGACCAGCATGCATTCTCAATAATTATATGAGAATTGTAGTTTCCCTGAATCTTTACTAAAAATAAACTTTTTTTGCATTTGTTGTTTCCGTATTTGCAATAATTATTTGGTAGACAAAAAGTGTGTATTTTAATTTTTCTTGGTTTTTAATGAAAATAAATGTATTTTAGTCATTTGCATCTTTTTAAGCATTGTGTATTAAGGTGAGCTAATATCAAGTAAAGTCTGAAATAAACAGAGGTTTATTTATCACCCTGTCCAGTAGGTGTTAAGTTGGCAGGTGGACACAAGCTGTTTGAGACCCAGGCTCTGCCACCCCCTAAATCTTTATTATTGAGATTGGGTCATACCACACAGGCAGAATAGGAAAGATGGAGAAAGGGGAAGGTGCAGTATGCAGACCCTCTGAAAAGCCCTGGCCTTGAAGTGGCACATCATTTCTGTTTCTCTTCTACTGGAGATGACTTAGACATGTGGCCATGAGGTAGGCTGGGAATGAGTCTAGCCATGTGCCAGACTACATTTCTGTCACTACTGAAAAGAGGGAAATTTTGTTGGCCAACTGGCACTCTCTGCCATGATGCCCTTTGTTCACCTTAATGGGTAGATTTAGTGAGTTTTCTCCATGAAATCTTTATATATAAATGACAAAAAATTGCTGTATATGTTACAAATATGTTTTCTGATTTACCCTGCTTTTTCCTTGAATTGGAATAATAACACAGAATTCTTTACTTCTTGTAATAAAAATATAAATTATTTCCTTTGAGTGTTCTTGCATTCCTTTTATATGTAGAATTTAATTTTCCATCTCAAGATCAGTAAAAGAACCTTTCATATTGTCTTTCTTTTTCCTAATAGATTTATTATGTCTTCCATTTAACTTTTTAATATCTCTGTAATCCATTTTGATAAAGCAGCATCACTGATGAAAGAACATTTAACTATATACATATTTAGCATAGTTTATTAATTCTTCTCCCAAATATTTTATGATACCATGTTTATCACACACTAATTTTCTATATATGCCTTATCTATTTCTGAGCTATCTAGTCTGATCTCTTTGAGCTTGGACATCTTCTCTCAGAACCACATGTTTCTAATTAATGAGGTTTTTTATTTTTACATCTGGTAGTACATTTCCCACTCGTGACAATTTTTTCCCCAAAATGGCTATTTTTATCAGAATAAACTTGAAATCACCTGTGAGTTTCCAAAACGTATTGATATCTCTATCATGTATCTATCTATCCACCTATTTTCTCATTGACATTCTTATTGAATTGCATTCAACATTAAAATTGGTTTGAATATTAAGATATTCAATCTCTTCAATTCAGGAACATAATGTCTTTCATTTATTCAAGTTTTTAGTTTTTTTTTTCTTTTTAAATGTCGTTTGGTAAAGACTTCATGTTTTTTCTTTAACTTTGCATGAGAGCAGGGTCTCTTTTTGCTCACAGCAAGAATTAATAGCCACAAGTAATTAGATAAAACAATAAACACTTGTTGAGCATCTGTCATGTTTCTAGCACTGTGCTGGCTTGAGGGATTACCAAAAATGAAAAAAAGTATAGTTGCTGTCCTGAAAAGATTTCCAGGTCCAGTAGTTAAAGAAAAAATATAAGTACATTATTATTATATAACATGTATAAGATCACCTAAAAAAAAAGATGCATTTAGAAACCTTTTTGTAGAATTCTTCATAAACTTCCCTTCCCATTTCTTTACACGCAAATGAGGTCATTCAGCAAACACTTTTGAGTGTCTACAGGAGACTCTGTTGCATTCCCTCTTTGATGGTCACTAGAAGTAGAACATAGCCTCTGTCCTTCGTTAGTACATAACCAGCAAATGAACATGATCAAGGTATCTACAGCAATGTTAACTCCTTTGGAAATGGCTCAAATAGCTCCACATTTGATAATTACAAATCTATCCATCATAAATATCAACTGGTAAAAGTTGAGTACTTCGAATAAAGAGAGAAGTTAGGGGTGGTAAATATTCTTCACATATTCTCTTTAAAATTTGTTTTATTTTTAGCCTCCATAATTTTTTCAATAATTTTTTATCTGATGATTTTAAAAATTGAATTAATTTTTAGATTTTCATCATATCCAATCATTTTTCCTTTTCCCATAATAACAAAGTGCTGATCTTCCCCTTTTTGATAAACTTGATAAACTGTGGTGGAGAAAATGCAAGCAAATATCTGAAAATAGTGTAAGGTGGTTGGAAGAAAGTTTGGAGGTGGGGGTGGGGTGGAGATAAAAGCAGGAGGATACAGAGCCTCTCACTGCATGGGCCCAGCCTGAGCCTCCTGAGAAGCATTTGGCCTCGCTCACTTGTGCTGACGCTTGCTCACAAAGGAGGGAAGTTTCATTTCACTCCCACTCACATGCTCTAGTTTCATATCTGAAACCGTGACTGATAGGATGTGATTAGGTGCAGTCTCAAGACATCGAGTTACCTCTTTAATGAGATTCCTCATCCTGAGCTTTTTTCAGAGCGTGTACTGATAAACATTGGTCATTTCTGTAAGTTGCCTCTAAAATGTTGCTTATTGCACAAAATAACTAAAGCGAATTGTTTTATTCAAGAGGCTTGCCTGGTTAAAACCAACATTTCTGTCGCCAATAATGAACAAAAATATATCCATATTTTAAAATGAGATAGTATTACTCACATTTTTTATTTAGAGTTAATATTTAAAGTTTTTTTCCTTCCTAAAATGTTGGAAATATTCTTCAAGAAATTCATACTCATGCTCAGTTTCTTAAATTAATATTATAGTTTTTAAAGAGCAGGTCCTGCTGCTTAATAGGTCTCTGATCCATAGCACTGACTCCCAACCTGGAACCTAGTAGGTGCTCAATAAACATGGAATTGCATGCCCAGATAGTCTTAGTCTCTCAATCTAGAGCTTTCCCTTACAGCTTTAAGTTAACTCTAAAAACCAGGGAATAAGGGATCACTTTCAACTGGTCTCATGTAAATTTTTACATCTTTAATAGTTAGAGTAGAATTCTAGTCTAAAATACAATTTTTAAACTTTAATGTAATATACTATCTATATGACTGTAAAAGTCTGCAGATAATATATTCCCTACAGTCTGTGACATTAATGTGTTCTCTTTAGCCCCTATCATGGTCCATTTAGAGTTTCCTCCAGGGAAAAGATGTAGATATTTTCTGTTTCCTACTCTGTCTCCCTAAGAACATGCCAGTGCATAATAATGATGATATTAGTACTTGTGAAATAGCCATCAGTTCTAAAGGGATTAGTAACCAGGGAAAAGGAGTCTCTAAATGAGTTGTAATGGAGATCATGAACAGTAAATTAAAATAAAGGAAAGCAAACAAATGAAACCCTTCCACAACAACCTCCAAAGGTGGGAAAGTGCAATGAACTGATTTTAATTGATTTTCCTCTTTAAATGTTCAAATTTGAAAGGGAGTAATCCAACATGAAAAAAAAATACATAAAGAAAGGAAACAGAAAGCAAGTCAGATATATACTATGCCTACAGATTTCAGATCTGAGATGGCAGGTTAAGATGTGGAGTTGCCCGTGTGTATCTTTAGCAGGGTTAAAAGACTGGGGACCTGACAAAGGTCATGAGGTTGCACTAGCACTGCCTCCTCTAAGCCAGCCTTCAGCTACTTTACCTTCTTTTGGCATCATTTGTTTTTGACTTTTGTCCTTTACCTCTCACTCAGCTCCCTTATGGCATTTCCTGTTTAACCATTCACATTAAACCATAGCTGCATCCCTTCCAGTAAACCACTACCTTCTGTGGAATATATCTAACACTTGCTCACTCTTTGTTTCTTGCATGACTCTGGAATGTCTCTGGTTTTTGTCCTGTGTCAACACACGGATGACCCAATCATCATGCAGGTAACATTTAAAGACCAAAGCATTTTATATATAATCCATCTAAGAAATCAAGAAAGCCTCTTATTCATTTTTTAAAGGTCATCTACATTCCTTTGCACTTTTAACAGGTTAATTTGTCTTCAAAATATTTATAATAGAATCATGTTATACGCGAAGTGAGATTTTACCCTATTTGCAAGGTAGCAAGTTAGCCTGGTACAGTTTCATGGATGCCGGTAAAAGACATGAGACTCCTGGGTCAGAAATAAAGAACTTTATTACTCTTAGCAATAGCAGTAGCACAAATTGTCAACATCTATGTCAGTTTCCTGAGCCCAATTTCCACAGGGTCATGTGAAGAAGACTGGGTGATGCTTGTCCATGCAGAGGGTTATGTTACAGAAGAGAACCCCAAAGTTAGGGAACTTCAATTTTTTTTTCAGTTGACATTATGCTTGTCCTTTGCTGTGGAGGAAGAGACTATATTTAATACACTGGACAGTAAGCACATGTGCCCTTTAATCTGGAGGAAGACACTATCTCTATCTTTCAAGACTGTTCTCAGTACAAACATTTGTGGAAAGACAGTCTAGGACAAAGGCAGTTAGTGCCGCCACTTACAAGCAATCAGAAATATGAAAGACCCATAAAATATTGTTTGCTAACAGTAGGGCTAAGAATAGAACACATGGAAGAGGGCTGCCCTGGGTGCAAGCAAGATAGATATTCAGCATCTTCAATAATATCAGTGATCAATGCTCTTCCCTGAAAACAAAATACAACAAAACAAATTTTTTTGCTCTAATTTTACATTTGTTTCAATTACAGGTGAGTTGAATAATATATGAGTAATATTCAAATTAGAATATTTGATTATTTATCCTTAAATAAAAATAACATGTACATCAGAGTTAATTTGGGGAAACTTTCAGTTATACAGTAAGTGTTCCAACACACAAGACTGTCACATATGTTCCTTTATAGAGTAAGTTTTCAAAAGGATGCAAATAATTCAGCATAATTCAAGCTCACTTTGGGTGTAGTTTGTAAGTCCAACCCATGAAGGACAACGCATTTCAGAGTTAAAACATTTAAAAGCACAAGGATCATAAAGACAAAGAGATACAACTTGAGTTAATTCAATTCTGCCATGCTGTGTGACTGTTTGGAGGATTTTAACTGTGTCTAATTGTTTTTCCATTGCAAAGACATTTGAAAGCTAATACAGTTAATCCTGGGGGGAAATACATGTTGAAATTTCAAGAATTTTTTATGAATGAAATTTTTACAAATCTCTGTCAGATGTATCCTTATGTTTAAAACTTGTCTTAATAATTGGAATAGCTGTTGCTTAATGAAAATGAAACTTTTTAAAAATTAAAATTAATAAGTGTTAATTAATGAAGTATAAGTAAAGATGGATTGAATCTATATATACTGTCTATTGAACACGTATGTGCACAAAAAAGACAGCAATTATGACAAAATCATTGACAAATTTATAAAACTGTCTTGAAACAGAAACTGTAATTTTATTATTCTTTGCTGTGACAACCCAACATTTAGGTACAAGTTTTTTCTCCTTTTTCAAAAGACTTATTAGTGTAATTGAACAGTATCAAACCATTAGTTTTTTCCTTTTTGTACTTTTATAGTTTTTGTAGTTAAAATTTTTACTGGCATGATTATATATATGAAGTTAAATAGAAAATCTTATTTTCTGGCCATTAATATTATTTATTTTATTTTATGATTATTACTGAACATAGTTTTGCTCTATGGGAGAGAGAACTGATAAAGCAAACAAACAAATAAAACTATCTTCCCCGGGTGTCAAATGTACTACTGTAGGGCTATCAACAATGAGCCAGCACAAAGATTATGACTAACCACTAGTCTGAATAAACATAACTGAGTCTTCAGTATTAACAAAATCTAAAGTGACTGAAAATCATAGGATTGATTGGGGTTATTGTTAAGAGAGCCATCCTCCAGAGTAAAACAGGAATTCTGCAGCACACAGATAGTATAGTTACTGGGATGATCAAACTGTTTTTTTCATACCTCAATAAGTCAAAGCTCCTCATTATACCAGTTATGTTCTACTTCCTTGTTCCAGCTATCATGCAAGAGTCCTTGAAACAATCTTGGTTGCAATCTACAACCTTGGTTACATCAATTGCCAAGCCCTTAGTTTGTTGTGCCTATGTATTTTATTAATATATTAATACAATTACTTGTTACCACAATTTCAATATGCAATTATTACACCCATTTTATAGCTTGAATTATTTCATTAAGCACACTCACCTTAAGAAGTTGATCCAGAAGTAAAACTTTTCTAAAGAGCCCACCCTAACCCCCCCAAAATGTGCACTGTAGCTTCTAATCACACATTAAAACAGCTAAGTTAGCTGAGGTAGAGTAGAATTCACTAAACTAGTGTAAATAGATAGATGTATAGATAAATGATATAACTGGGACATTGTATGTCTTCATAGTACCTACATTCATTATTAGAAAAATATTACTACAGAATTGAAATTATCCTTACTATAGAGACATGTTAATTGCAATTATAAGCATTAGATTTAGCGAGAAAAGCAAGATCACACATAGATTTCTTCTCCAATTTCCCTAAGTATGATGTTTTATGCAATCTTTAGCTTATATATATTTTTGTTTCTTTTGTCATATAAAAATTCATGAAATATATAGGCAACTAAATTTTCATAAGTATGACAGTTTTAAGTTTCTTGTAAATAAATTCAGTAATTATGCTATATCAAATTTAATGAAGTATTGCAATTGTTATCTCTTTATTGTAGTATGAAATTTAGCCCCGCATGATGGGGTTGAGGGCTCTGGATTGATTTGCTGCCTTTTCTGTTCATCTTTAATGAAAATGAAAATATAAGTATTTTCTTCAAGTGACTGAGAATTGCAAAGAAAGATACAAAATACCTGAAAATATCGACAGGTCCTAAATCTCTTAATCCAAATAAGAAGAAAACATTAGCAATTCAGTGTCTTCCCAATGGACAGAAAACTCAATAAGAAAAAGAGTGGTTCCACATATTATTCTATCAGACTTCTCTTGTATTTTGTTTTTAATTACATCATTTAAACAGAGGTAAAAATAACCCAGTAATACAAGGGAAATGGAAATGATTAGAAACCCCAAGATGGGAGAAAACACTGCTGGAATTCTTCAGTGAGCAAAGAATAGCTCTAGATATAAGTGGACTCTTAAAGATAATCTCTACTTTGTAAGAAATTTATCACAGTATTTTAAAGCCCTTCTTGACTTAAATTCTACCTCTTTACAATGGCATAAAGGAAGCAATATTAAGAACGAATTATATCTGTAGTCAGTCTTGAGGCTAGACAATCATCAATGCTACATTTGCCAGGCATCTCCCAGAATCTTTTCAGAGGTTCTAAACTGTCAGGCAAAGATGTAATTCTCCATGGGAATTAGACAGGAGAGGAGAAATATGACCAGTCTCTCACCCTTATTAATGCCTGTGCAGACCAGGGTCCTGTTAGCATATTCCAATAATCTAACTTATTTAGAGGACCCCTTTCTAACAGTTTCTCTTTCTGTGGGACACACACACACACACACACACACACACACATATGACTGATAGGGAGGAAGAAAAAAGTTTTCTAGATCCACAAAAGTTCAGGCTAGATACATGACTCACGGTAAGTTGTATACAACGCCAAAGCCACCTTTAGACCACTTGGAAATATGATTGCCTGCAGAGTGTCTGTCACAGCCTGAATTGTGTTTCATACAAAATTCCTAAGTAGAATGTGGAAGCCCTAACCCCCAGCATCTCTGCAGGTGACTGTATCTGGGATCTTTAAAGAGTATTTAAAGAGGTCATTAAACTAAAAGGAGGTCAGTGGGGTGGGCCCATTCAATATGACTGTTATTCTTTTAAGTAGAGGAAATGAGGACACAGATACACTCAGAGAAAAGAACATGGGAAGACACAGGAAGAAGATGGCCATCTATAAGCCAAAAGGAAAAGTCTCAGAAAAAAACAATCTAGCAACAGCTTGATCTTGAGCTTCTGGACTCCAAAATGGTGAGAAAATGAATTTCTGTTGTTTAAGCCACCCAGGCAGTGGTACTGTGTTATGGCAGCCCTGGAAAACTAATGCAGTTCCACGAACCCCTACTGAGGTCCAGGAATGCCATGGCAGTAGACTGCATTCACAAGTTCATTCACCAATGTTTTTGGAGAACCTGACATGCACTGTGCTAATATTTCTGGCTACACAGATGAATGTGAGACCAAGTTCTTTAACGTCACCGCCCTTCTAAATTTTCATGGACAAAGCACGCTGCCACACTGATACCAGTGAAAAACCCAGGGCTTTGAGTCCAAATGACTGATTTCCCCAGATCACCGGCTTCCCTCTCCTCTATGTTCTGAACCTTCTTCCCCTAATCCCTTGTTTGAATTATCCATAACCACAAGCAGCAACACTGAAAGCTTTCTGACCTTTAAAGAAGCATTTGAACAGATGTTCACCTCACTAATAAACAAGGAAATGCAAATGGAATAAAACAATGAGATGCGATGTTTAACCCTTCAGATATACATACTTGGAAGGTGCAGGTTATATTTAAATTATTTGAAGAAGTATTCTCAGAATATATCAATGCGATACGAGGATTACTTGAGATATTATAAATGATACACAAAGAATGAACAACTTTATTTTGCAAACTGGGTTCACCAAAGAAAACAAATATTTTACTGCACTACGCCTCAGGCTCTTTAATCACAAATGTGCCTCAAGAATCTCTCATGCAGCAGTTATCAGTGTTTGCTACACATTAAAATCACCTGGGGATTTTTTTTTAATTTTTAAAAATTCTGATGCCTTGGTCTGACCCCCAGAAGTTCCGACTTAATTGGTATGATGTATAGCATGAACATCCAGATTTTTTAAGCTTTTCTACATGACTTTAATGTGCAGCCAAATCTGGGAACCTCTGTATTCTATAAATAAAAGAGAAAGAGAATGTTGAGTTTTCCCAAATTAGTGAACCATACAGGTTTTGGAGTTTTTGTTGTTGGCTTCTTTACCAACCACCTACCAGCATCTCTAGAGGCCATCACTCTATCAGGCCAGCAGCTTCTACATGGTGCGGTATGTGATAGAAACAGTGGATCCCATGGTCCTGCAGTGGCCCTATAGGTCCTGTGGTTTTATGCAATGTTAGGCAGTTTCCTATATTTTTGAATTGAACACTCTGTAAGCTTGAATAGTAGTGGTGTTCAAGTCCTAAAGGCAGGAAAGCCAAACAGATTGCTGATATATTCATTAATTTTAGTCAAGATGAATTGCTGTCTGTAGGAGAGTAGAAGGGGTTCAATAACATCAACTTTCTACTAAGTGGCTGGCTGGTGTTCTCAAAGGATGGTGCCATATCAGGAGCTTGGGATGGTCAGTGTTGCTTGGCAAACTGAACACTTGACAGCAGCAGCAATTGTTGTCAGCTTAAGTGTATGAGAGTTTGTCTTAGTCTATTTTTTCTGCTATAACAAAATACCTTAGACTGTATAATTTATAAAAAACCAAAATTTATTTCTTACAGTTCTGGAGGCTGAGAAGTCCAAGGTCAAAATACCAGCAAATTCAGTGCCTGGTTAGGGCTGCTCACTGATTGCAAGATGGCACCTTGTTGCTGTGTCCTCACATGGCAGACAGCAGAAGGGCAAGAAAATACTCCCTTTAACATTGAGCCCTTTTATAAGGATGCTAATCCCATTAATGATAATAGGTTCCATTCAGGATGGAGGTGACTTAAGCACCTTCCAAAGGCCATACCTCTTAATACTTTTGCATTGAGAATTAAGTTTCAACATGAATTTTGGAGGACACACTATCATTTATACAATAACAGAGTAGTACAATTGGATAGCCTTTATCCCTGCACCACAATACTCTCTTTATGCTCCCATGGGGCTAACACTAGGGTAGCTGTAACAGAGATTGTATGACAACTAGCTGACTCATTACACACTTTTGGAGATAATGTGTCTCTGGCGTTTGTTAATATATAATGCAAAAATCTTCACACTCTGTGCCTCTTGCCTTGTTTGTGCCCAATAGTAGATATAATACTTCTGTGCTATAAAAGATTGCTACAAGACCCATGCAACCCTGTAGAATCTAGCTCATAATGAACAGTTAAGGACATATGGTTACTTATTCCATGGCCAGGGACTCTGTTTCTATCAGGATGCAATAGCATGCTGGGAGCTGATTTTTGAATAGTTTTAAATTTTCTGCTGCAGATGACATGGTTTTGCTCCAAAACTCTTGAGTTCTATCTTGTGATTCTAATATATGAGCTTGCCATGAACTCCATTGTGGCATCTTTTCCCATCATGGTTTCCTCTAATGGATGAGATCTGCTAGGTCACAAGGTCTATGTGACAGGAACATCTGGACTACAACCATTAACTCCTAGATCCCTTTTCTCTTATGAGCCTTCCTCTATGTCACTCAGTAAATGGGTCTAAGCACTACTCCTATGTGAGTAATATGCCCCCTCCAGAACTTGAGAATCCAAGGAAGCTTCTAGGGCATTATGCTACCTTCTTAGCTGTGAGAAGTGAGAGATGTAGTATGATCCTATATTTGTATTAATCTGTTCTAGCAAATTTGTATTTGGTATATCTAATTTGTTTCATCTGTTCTAGCAAAGCTATCATATCTAGCACAGCAGGTATAAATGATACTATTTGTTTGGCTAAGTTTGTAGTATTCCACTGCTACCCTCTAGTATCCATGTCATTTATACAGGGAAAGGTGGTGAATTAGTGAAGATATGATGGCAAATCCCTTCCTTGTATATTAAGGTCCTTATGGGAGGCACTAATCCCTGATGTCTCCTCAGGATGCAATGTTGTTTTTGATTTACTATCTTGATTTGGGGAGTGAGGATGGGGCAGCACTTTGGGAGGCTGAGGCGGGAAGATCACCTGAGGACACGAGTTCGAGACTAGTCTGGCCAACATGGTGAAACCCTGTCTCTACTTAAAATACAAAAATTAGCTTGGCATGGTGGTGGGTGCCTGTAATCACAGCTACTCGGGAGGCTAAGACAGGAGAATTGTTTGAACCCAGGAAGCGGAAGTTGCAGTGAGCTGAGATCGTGCCATTGCACTCCAGCCTGAGTGACAAGAGTGGAACTCTGTCTCAAAAAAAAAAAAAAAAAAAAAAAAGTTTCTACCTGGCTCCTGTGATAGTTCTTACTCCACAGGTCAAAGAACCAGTGTGAGTTTCTGTAACTACAAAATATGTCCACTGTAAAATACATTGACAAACCAGGAAAATGATCCCTGCGTGGGTGGGTGGATATAGACAGCCCACTGTGAGCTGTATGGACCTGAGCCAAAACTCCATTCATTACCTGTTGCCCATGCACCTTCTACTCTAAGAGAAGGAACAAGATGACAAAATTTTGGTGGGTTTCCAGAAATAAGTGTCAACACAAATATAGTGTTGAATAGCTCTCAAAGCTGTTAACACTGTCTTTTAATCAATGTATGATAACCTGAGTAAATGGTGGAAGGTCCTTTTGGGAGAGGAAAGCAGGGATAACTACTCTACATGCAATTGTCGTGGTGTTGCAGAGTTCTTCCTCCTAGAAACTCAGCCTCTCCTTCAGTTGTGGCTTCTGGGTCTGAAAACTAGCCCAAGTATATAAACTGATCAAGGGAACTGTAGTAGTTTATTGGGTACTGCCTCAGCCCCTTAAATATCCACCTTGATTTCTTTGGGTTGTACAGATTAAACAAAACCCTCATTTGGTTCCCATCTATCTTGCCTCTGGGATTATCATTCTGTTTTATTAAACATCATCATAGCTTTCTGAAAGTCAGGGTCTCTCGAGTGCCACTTTGTCCTTGATGCTCATTACAATAATTGTGACATTAACTAGGTATCTAGTTAATAACTGGGTACCTAATTAATCATTCTTTATATAAAATTCTCTCTGTTTACATAACTGATGTGGTTTTTGTCTCTTGAATTGTCCTTGGTCGATAAATAAAATAAATATTTGCTAATGGACCAGTAAATCTATTCCTATTGGGATTCTTCCACAACATTTTCAGGGAGAATACCCACAGGACTTTTGTTATAGAAATTCCTATCATCTGGAATATTAATTTCATTTTTATATGTAGCTCAATGACCATGATTTCATGGTTCTACTTGCTCATTGTTCTTTTTTATTGTCTCTATATTGAATGAAAGTATTATTTTGTCCTCTTAACTATAGTGGCTTATCTAAACTATATAGGAGTTTCTGTTCCGTGTGAAATTCAGCCTTCAAGGTTTAAAACCAGTAACAGAAATATATTTCTCATCTTTATGACACCATTGCTACATGGAGAAGCAATTTGTGGTCTCAATATCATTCTCTATATTAGTTTCCACAAATATAGAAACAAATTTGTTACTTGGTGATAATCAAATAGCCTGCTGATAAATTAACAGAGAATTTAGTGCTTGACATGTTCAGAACCCTCTAAACACCTAAGCGTTAGTTCTCCCATTTTGTAATCTTGCATCAAGTGTGATGTTGAGGGTAACCCAAGCCAATTTTGAACATTAAAGTTAATATTACTCAAGTGATCTCACTTCTGTTCAAGAAAATAAAAATTGCTTCCTAACAATCTGACAACACAGTGCTGAATTAAATGTGGCATCTCCTTGGCATATTTACCAGTTTTAAAATCATAATCTGGAACAAACAGAAATTTAAAGCAACACAATACCAACTAAAAGAGAGCCCCACACCCGTTTGATTTCTAACCTGTAAAAATAAATTAAATAGATGTTGACATTTACATAAGCTAAATTGGAATGTCAATTTGCTTCTAAACATCAGATGTAGTCTTTGACATGTGAAACCTAAGAAGGAGGATCAGAATTAACACCTCTTAATCGAGTGCAAATTGTTCACAAGGATACTGAGCTAGAAAAGTAGTTCTGTTGATGGAAAACACCCATCTCTCTTGTTGGAGGTGTAGAATTTCTTCAAAATAAGTGCATCCGTTGTCTTAAAGTATTTCCTTGCTTATCTTTTGTGTAAAGGAATTTTCCTCCATTTTATAATGTATCTTCATTAATCTTGAGTTGAAAGTAAGCTTCTTAATATTATTGGTACTTCGTTGATGTGTATTAATCAATATAAAATTGGAGGTTAAGCAAAAAATTAATTGGTGAGTTTAAACAGAGAACACAGCTCAGAATATCACACCCCCTAAATTCTATCTTACTTGTCCCTGTCTCCCTTACTCTATTTCCTGGTGATAAATTTTGCTGCATTTGTAAGTGGTGCTAAAATGACATAAAGAAGGTGAAGTATTCAAATGAAACTGACTCTCACAAAACAGGATGCTCATCTAAGGATAGACAACAGAGTGAAGATTTAGGGAGAATGCTATATCTCATGATTTTGATGATCATCTCATCAGATCTTTATTTTCCATCTATTTTGACATTCTTCTTGCCCATTCCTGAGTTTAAGCACTCCCCAGGGACTTCTAGAATCCTAGCAACTACACATTCATGGTTTTTGTTTTCTTTTCTTTAATGTCAGCTCTAAGATTAGAGGATAGTCTTGGTTTAGACAGGTACCCTGGATCATTTACAGATGCAATTATAACGTCAACCCACTGGTGGGCTCCAGTCTTAGTTCTCAGCACAAGGAGAATTGCAACAACATTATTTCTTTTGGCTTTTAAAATATTTCTGTAGAATGAAAGGCATTTCATTCCAAAATAGGTCATTTGAAGCATGTCTACAGTGGAAAGGGCTATATTTTTGCAGCCTCATTTCAAAGTTATTGATAAACAAAGCAAGCAATGTGCAAAAATACCAATGAGGTTTGGGTTCTGCTCAATAAAAACAAGTTAAATCTAAATTTAGGTTTTTGCCACGTCATTAGCCAAGCCCCAGTTGTTCCTAGGTATTGCAGCACATATGGTCTGCAAGATCACCCACAGTCTTCAGGCTTCCTATTAGATGACCATATGGACTGGCTGAAGTCCCAGGGAGCAAGAGAGCCATCCAGACATCCCATTGTCCAGCATTTCAGAGTGTTTTTGCTGTGTGCATTTATCAGTGTATATTTTCTCCAATTATAGGTTTTTTCAAACTCATAATTTGGTATGTTTTAAAACATTTTGATTTTTTTAAATCTTACTTTAAGTTATGGGATACATGTGCAGAACATGAAGGTTTGTTACATGTGCCTTGGTGGTTTGCTGCACCCATCAACCCGTTATCTAGGTTTTAAGCCCCGCAAGCATTAGGTGTTTGTCCTAAGGCTCTCCCTCCCCTTGGCAGGGGACCCCCTCACAGGCCCCAGTGAGTGATGTTCCCCTGCCTGTGTCCATGTGTTCTCATTGTTCAACTCCTACTTATGAGTGAGAACAAACATTTTGATTTTCAAATAACATTAAGTTCTTTTTCCTGACTATAGCCAATACCATTTATTTGACATCAACAATAATAATATATAGTCAACTAACACTAAAATAAAGCTTTGTAATTTTAATAATTTAATTGAATGATTTTAGGCTTGATCAAACTGTGATATTTCTTTTTAAGTGGTCATTAAGTATTCTTTGTAAGAATTTCATTTTAAATTATTTTTCACTTATATACAAAGTATTTTGCATTACATTAAAAAATGAAAATGCAAGTAGTTCAAATATTTTATTTTTAGCCTTTATAGTTTTATAATACTATTTCATGGTTTTTAAATTATATGTATTACACACTATATAAAGGTATATATGATATAGAGATATATAGAGGAGCATGGGTTTATGTGTGCATACCTGTCTGTCCATTTATCTCTCTATATTCTAAGTTTATAGAGGAAGAGAAAAGTGAAATGATTTAAACATGTACTATGTGTCAGACCTATTTTTTCACTTTTAATATATTAGCTCATTTCATTCCTACAAGATAGGAGAATTAAACATAGAATAATAAGAACTCAGTAAGTTTAGACTGTGTTGCAATTTGTTGTTTTAATTTGCTGTTTCATCCTTCCAATAATATATGAGGCTTTCTAATACATTATACATTAAACAGTGGTAAAATTGATCTTCCACAGACACAATTATAAGGCAAAATAGAAAGTGGAAAGAACAGCACCTTTAAATCAAATCAGACCTGGGTTCTAATCTTGCTACGCATTCTTAAAGCAAATTACTTAATTTTTCTTCTCTATAAAATAGACATATGAACATTCACTTGATAGGGTTGTCTTGAAGATTAATTCAAATCACTTATGGAAAGTTCTTGACTTATGATTAGGATTTATTTAATCAATACCCACCCCTTACTTTTTTTTTTTTTTTGGAGACGGAGTCTTGCTCTTGTCGCCCAGGCTGGAGTGCAGTGGTGCAATCTTGGCTCACTGCAACCTCCGCCTCCCAGGTTCAAGTGATTCTCCTGCCTCATCTTCCCTAGTAGCTGGGATTACAGGCACCCGCCACCACACCTGGATACTTTTTGTATTTTTAGTAGAGACGAGGTTTTGTCATGTTGGCCAGGCTGGTCTTGAACTCCTGATCTCAAGTGATCCGCCCACCTCAGCCTCCCAAAGTGCTGGGATTACAGGCGTGAGCCACCACTCCTGGCCAATAAATACTTGCTCCTTACTTTTACTAGTGTTAATATTTGGCAATTTACCTGAAATCTTGGAAAGTCAGTTTGTTACAAACATTGGGATAATAATTTCTATCCTCAGAGTGATTGGGAGATTGTAAAAGATTATATGTGTAAATTAAATTTAATATACAGTAAATTGTTATTTCTGTTGCTGCATAGGAAATAATGGAACAAGAATTTCTAATTAGGAATTTACATCTTTGATTAAAAGTCATTATTATTATGGATATCAAAAATGAATTGAAAGCAGTCATTATATCCATCAATATAACCATCAATATAAATATCCTCAAGTTTGTTTATAATTGATCTGGAATGACAAATTTCAGAGGACTTTAGCAGGATGAGGCTCTCCTATCAGTAACAGTTTTTGATTAAAGAATCGCAAGTGCATTGCTCCAAATAGCTATTAAGAGAGACCTTGCCCTGTGCTAATACTGCCTGATCATTGACAGGTTGAAACCAGACCATTCTATTCCCAGACTTTGACAAACAACTACTATCTCATAATTAGGTTTGCAGAATTTAATTACAATTTGGATGTGCAGAAACAAGGTAAAGTTTTCATCCATATATGATTACATAGTCTTTAGAAGTTCTCACTTACAAGTTGTCAAGTACAGCCATGTAGTCTCTGGGGATTATTCATCTGCTTTCTGCTTGCCCTCATTCATGGCTGGTGGAATTCATGACTGGTGAAATGTGCAGTGTGATCTTGGCTTGGTCAGAACTAGGTGAAGCTCCCTGGCTGATTGGGTCCCTTCTCAACTTCTGTGCCCTAAAGACCTCTAAATCTGCACACTTTCTCCATTCAGTGCCTTGGCCTGGTCATTTACCCTCAGCCTCCGTTGCCATAAAGGACCTGATGGCTGGCCCTCTACACCTCAATTTAGCATTCATGCCCCATGGTAACTCTGGGTAATATGGGAGAACAAAAATGCCTCAGGCCTTTAATTTCTCCCTGAGCCTTCCAGTTGATGTTGCCACGCCCTAGTTGTTTAGGGGAAGCTAAAGAAAGTGTCTCTTTCCCAAGTTAAAAATTAGGAGTGCAGGCAAGAGTACCCCAAGTCCATGCCTATCAGCAGATGCCCTTGCTTGGCACCCAGGGCACTGTATGCTAGCATGAGACCCTTCCTTATCAGCCCTTAGTGAGCTAAGCACATAGAAAGTAAAATCTGGACATATATATCTGATTAGCTCTGATAGCTCTTTCTCCTTGTGCCTGTTACTTGTTCCATTATCCACAGGCATTGGAAAGAGCCTGAGTTTCCTTTTACTTTCCCTACATCAAATCCTTCTATCTGACTATAAAGCCAATTTAAACCCTTGGTATGCTACATGAGAGCTAAAGGAATCGGAAAATCCTTTTCCAGAAAAATAACATGACTTGAAAGGATATGTTTCTAACTTTGAGCATCCAAAGCTGCATCCTACCTGTATTTTTTTGTTTACATTTATCTTGTTACAGCCTTAATTTCCGTACCCTAAGTTTTTCTTCCAAAAGATGGCTCTGGGCAATTAGGGTGACATTCATAGTTATGAGAGCACAGTAAAAGAGAAATATTAATAATTGCTTTTAGATATTACCCCCTAGTAAACATAGCATATCTTGGTTTAATGAAGGGAGAGCTGGAATTCTTTTTCTTTATTATTATTTCAATCTAGCAGGCCTAGCAAGGTTGGTTAATAGAAGAAACTACACTTAAATATATTAACATAAGATAACAGTTATTTTCCTATTACAAAATGAAATTTAGCATTTACTCTACAAACACTCGAGTGTCTATTATGAGTCTACCACTGTACTACCTGTTGGTGACACAGATATGCAAGATCCTGCTTTCCTGTGCAAAGCGCTTGCAGTTTATTAGGAAGGAAAAAGCAGTCCAAAAATTATAAATATAAGTGCTTTTATTGAATTCTTAAGTCAGTGTCATTCAAAGCACACTATGGGAGAATACAGTAAGTACATTGTCTTAACTTTTGTGTCCTCCACTATACTTACTAAAGTGCTTTAAATTCAATTCTGTTGAATTCATTTGAGTGCTCCCAAGTGTGACTGTGCCAAGAAAGACATTTCTCAGAATTGGATAGCAGATTAGTAGGAACATCTCTTACCGTTTCCAAGATTTTGAGGTTCTAGCCACTGAAATATGAACAATAGTTTCTTATCTTTCCTCTTTATTGTATCATATTAATGGAACATCCCTTATTCTAAAACATCCAAATAAATTATTTTCCAAAAGTATATGGTTCCTGTATATGATCACATCTACCTGTCTGAAATTTTTAGACTATAATACTATGTTGTTGTTTGCCTGCTGCTGACCACACTCAAAGAGAAGGAGAATTTCAAGAAATATTTACCTAGCATAAACCATTAAATGAATCAAGAGAGTCTCGGGAATCAGATTCACAGCAAGAAGAATCTGCTTTCCAGCAAGCAGTTGATGAGCCTACCATGTGGTATTAAAAACACACATACAATATTGAAATGAATAGAAATGTATCACTCCCCAATTCTTTTCTCTTAGAAAAAGTTTTACAAAACTAAGGCACGTTCTTGTGAACTTTCATCCTCAACATCACAACAATATTCCAAAATAAGAAATTTGCTTAAGATTCTATTTGTTTTCACACTTTCCTAATTAAAAACCTGTCCATGTACTGCAGTTAAGTTTAGACGACAAACACTAGTCAAGGGTATTTTAAAGTTTTAATTTTCCAGTTTGTGGCTTTTGAATTTGGGTTTTGATATAGGCAAAAGTTCTTTGGAGGCTTTATGGTATACAATTTCAGAACATTTTTCTTTCTTGAATTAGGGAAGAAAAAAACAGTAAGGGAGCAGCAGTTTCTGCTTCTTGTGCAGTAACAAGTTATTGTTGCAAGTCTTTTTATTCCTAAATCTTCTGGTACAGAGATTTCATAAGGAATAAAAATGAATCAAAATTGGCAGAACACAAAGTACATAGTCATGGAACCTAGGCAGCTCCAGAGGCACGTGGCACTTCACACAAAAAAATAAGTTTCGACATTCCACATTGTTGCTGCTCTGAAGAGAAAAGCTCAAAGCTCAAAGGAATCGCTTCAAGCTGAAACCAGGTGACAAACCTTTGCATCTGAAGATACATAAGTATAAACAAATGTGGTTTTCCCTAAAGCTATTACATAAATTTGGAATCTAATAACTGGCAGTTTAAAGCAAAAAAGAATAATTGACTTGTTACTGGCAGTGATTCACTTTCCTGAGGTTTTTTATCTCTTTGCCTAAGACTTTGTGGCACTTTAATAATTCCACTTCTCAGTCCAAATATTACAACTAATAAGAGTAAGGAGCAGGTATTTATTGGCCAGTAGTGGTGGCTCACGCCTGTAATCTCAGCATTTTGGGAGGCGAGGCAGGTGAATCACCTGAGCTTAGGAGTTTGAGACCAGGCTGGCCAACATGGTGAAACCCAGTCTCTTCTAAAAATACAAAAATTAGCTGGGTATGGTGGCATGTGTCTGTAGTCCCAGCTACTAGGGAAGCTGAGGCAAGAGAATAGCTTGAACCCAGGAGAGGAGGCAGAGGTGTGGTGAGCTGAGATCATGTTATTGCACTCCAGCCTGGGCCACAAGAGTGAAATTCTGACTCAAAAGTAATAATAAAAATAATAATTCCACTTCTCAAACTCCTACTCTACTTTTTATATATCACTACAAAAGTTAATGTAAAATTCCCCTAAAACATGTTACTGAATTGTTTTGATAATTAAGTATTGTCTTAAATATGATGAATTTATCCACAATCCTTCTATTATAGAATTTTCTTTAAAGATTTATTTTTCAGAATTTCCTAATATAGCATATTTGACAATAATATGTGTTATTTAAAATTTGGAAAGAAAGCTAAGTCCCAAAAAGAGTCTCATGTATGTCACCCTCCCAAAGGAATTGGATCAATTAACTATTAAGAAACAAAGAAGGCAGAAAATGTTTTCCTAGGGCTTACAATGATTACTATATCTGGTTAATTAAATGTGGTGAGTATATGAAATGAATGATTGGCCAAATCTCAAAATGATCGGAGAAATCCAATTCCTTCCAGTACATTTACTTGCTAGCTCAGGATTTTTAAAAGTAAAGCATCTAACATTCCTTTTAGCACTTTTGCATTCTCATTCTAGAATTACAAACAACAATACCAAGGCAGACAGATGCAGCAATTTGTCCAAACCTAAAAATCCAGAAAGACATAATAAGCTTAAGATTCAAAATATCTGCCTCCCCAGGCCACTCTGGCATTCACCTCTGTGAGTGTCACTTCCTCTTACAGGCCACGTGGAAGAATCTTCCCTCTTCTAAGCATGTCTCTAGAGATGCCACAGTTTCTCTTCCCCTCATCTCTGATGCCATCCCCAATGACTCCAGGGTGCAAGAGAGAAATGTCAATCACCCAACAGGCTCCTGAATAGAAACCAAAGTCCTAGAAACCACAAGGAGACAGGGCAGCAAAAGTGGAAGGAGTATAGGTTGAGAGAAGTGTCAGAGGGAAGCCGTCACATTTTTTCTCTCTGGGGCTCATTCTTTCACCTCTTGATCTTTCTGTTATCAATTCTCTTAGGTTATTAGTATCATGGAAAGAGTAGGTAGGCTTGCTTTTCAGTTTCAACTCTGGCACAGATTAACTGACTAACTTCAAGAAACCAATCTGCCTTCTTGATTTCCTTTTCCATAGAATGCATTGATAAAAATCACTGTTCACTCAGCCTCACTGGATTTGCAACCATGTACAATAAGCTTATGCAAAAGTTCAGATATTTTGTAAGTGGAAAGTCTTGGTAGAGGTTTTTAACCTGAGAGCTGAAGCCTATTACTATTCAGGGCATTTCCTTCTACTAGGCAAGGCTGTTGAAAGAAACAAATTCAAGTTCAGAGGATCACTAAATAAAATAGCATCAAAACAAATTGGGGAAAGATGGTCACAAAGTGCTTGAAATAACCATCTTACTTAGGAGGAGTGTTTCTAATTAACTCAAGAATAGGTAATGAGTTTCTAGAATTAAAGTATTCTGTTTCTGAACACTAGTGAATATGAACTACCAAATACTTGTCCTTTGGCTTTCTTTTCTGGGCACTTCATATAGATCACTAACCTCCTGGTAGCAAATTGCCAGTCAGATCCTCTGATTTTTATTACCTAAGATCCACTTACTACCAGTTACTACTAGTACTACTTATCACATACTTAATTCTAGTCATGTAGCCCAACACAGTATCTTGTAGAAAACAGTTTTGATGTATTTGTTGAAGTGAAACCCTTCTACCTGGACATATATTCTGATCTATTAAATAGAGACTTGAAATATGTTACCACCTACACTGGAGTAGGATAAATTCCATCTGCAAAAGGATAACTTCATTCATTATTATCTCCAGTTTCAAAGTCTTTCCTGACCTTGTCCCCACTTTGCTGTGTCTACATGTATTGATTATGAAGGATGAAAGAAAGTCTTCTTTCTTCAGACCAATTGAAATATCAGAATGGTTGAGACCCCTGTGACTTTTGCTACTAAACAGGACAAAGAAATACATGACAGATGCTGTTAATAAACCCATGTGAGTGAGGCAGAGCCCCATATCCTCAACTATAGGAAATGGAAAAGGCCTGAAAAAATTGAGATGCACATTAATTAGTAAACTACCAAATTGCTGTAGACTGAATATTTATGTCCTACCCAAATTCACACATTGACACCTAATCCCCAATGTGACAGTGTTTGGATGTGGGGCCTTTAAGAGATGATTAGATCATGAGGGTGGAGACTTCATGAATGGGATTAGTGCCCCTGATAAAAAAAAAGTACCCAGAGATCTCCCTTACCTCTACTACCATGTGAAGATACAGGAAGAAGATGCTATTTATGAACCTAGAAGCAGGCCTTCACCAGACACCAAATCTGCCATTGCCTTCATCTTGAACTTCCCAGCCTCCAGAACCGTGCAAAATAAATGTTCATTGTTTACAAGCCACACAGTTTATGATGTTCTGTTATAGTAGCCCATACTGACTAAAGCACAAATGTACTGGCACTTAAGTCTTCTTGAAGATCAAAAAGCCTGCATGGCTGTTGGCATGGTCACCTTACTGGCAGCACTCTTGGCACCATCATGCTATTGGCAAGTTATTCCACAATCCCCACCCAGTACCTGCTCTCTGCTTTATCTCTCCATTAGGTGTATTTCCTGGGATATGGAAGGGACAGAAAAGGGAAGTGAGGCGCTCAATCACAGGAAAATTCCTGGAGGCTACCTAATACTCTGTGTATTCACATGGAACTGGAAAAATGGTATCATTATGCTGCACTTTTGACCACTTCTCTCTTGGGGGTGATATGCTGTTTCTTCTTGGCTCCTTGCTGCTTATGTATTACAATTGTTTAAGTCCAGCTGAAATCTTCCCTCCTCCCTGAAAGCTTCTCTACACATTCTATAAAATCCTGGTTGGACTCTTCTATCAAATCCTGCAGCAGATGCCCCATATTCTAATTTATGTCATAATTTCACTATTTTGAAATTTTCTCAATTTATATGTATCCCCAACTAGATCAAAATAATTTGAATGCAGCATAATCTAATCTAGGTTCTCTCTACTGGAACACTATCAGCATTTCAGGTCAGATAATTCTTTGTTGTGGGCGTCTGTCCTGTGCATTGTAGGATATTTAGGAGCATTCTTGGCCTATACCGACTGGAAGCCAGTAGCACTCTGAGTAGTGACAATGAAAAATGTCTCCAGACATTGCTGAATATCCCCTGTAAATCAAAAACCAAGTAATTGAAAAGACAAAATTTCCCTTGGTTGAAGACTACTGATCTACCCTGATGTTGAAATATTTTTTATGTTTGTTATTAAAACATAAATTTAGGTGTAACACTTGATTTTTATCAACTGTAATTTCCATACTAAAATAGTACAGGCTGACCGTCTGCAAGTATCTGAAGATGACTACGCCTTTAGGGGCCTGGAGCCTCTGGGAGGAATACCAGAAGGCTGAGCCCAAATCCCTAAGAAATGTTCAGGCTCTTCCTTCTCTCAGTAGGAGAATCCTAATGGTAAGGAAGGCCAGCCAGAGATGATAAATGCCCCCAACATTCAAAGTGGATGCCTGATCAACTTGGCTAAAGTTGCTTTGGCTTAAAAAGTCATATAGATAAAGCCTTTGGAACTGTTGGTGACAAAAGCCTCTCCAGGGTTGTATTTAATATACTGCTGGCTCCAGGGTGCTCTACTCCGTAAGTGCTCTGACCTCAGCTTGGGCTGCTATCTTGTAGACATCTCTCTTCTACCCCCTACACACTCTACTTCAGAGTACAAGTTGGCTTCCGTCATCAGTGATAAAAGAATCTATTGTGACCTGGAGCTTAAGATGGAGTAGTCCTCAGTCAGTGGTTTTGGCTGCCTGGCTCAGGTGGCTGAGCCCTCCAGTTATACATTCCAGAATTAAATCCCCATAAAACCCAATACCAACTTAAATGGTATATTAGTCACTGATGACTTGGCTAATGAATGAGTCCCAGGAAATTTGTTAGATCTTCTGTGATGACCATATGTGCCTGGTTGATCATTAAGGTCAGAGTCAGCAGGCTATTTGCTTTATCCCACTCATGAGCTCCAGGCTCTTGGAGTCCTAGAATTTCTTTGCAGATTCTATTCATAGTACTCTTCTGTCTGGACTTAAAACTAAAGACATATCTGTTTATCCCTATTCCTGAACACCCTTAAGAAAGTAGGTCAGTTTGCTGTGTTTTAATTGTAAAGCATCTTGTGAGTCTCTGTAAAAGAAGCCGAGTAAGTGCTTGTTGTTGTCAGGGTAATTATTTCCTAAGGAATGCACACACTCTGACTTTGCCAATGAAATCACTCCACAAGACACATAATTTAAACCACCATTTTATCTTATTTGTTGAATTAAGTAACAGGAGGAAAGCTAGCCTTTAAAGCAGGCTAGAAAAGAAAGGCCAGAGTTTCTACATATAATTCCCATCAATGAAAATTTGCTTTATGATACATTATTTTTCCTTTCAAATTATTGTTGTTAGGTTAAAATAGATGCACACATGGATGTAGAGTGCTGAGTGACAATACAAAGCACACATTCTTTCTTAAATTTTTATTTTAGGTTTGGGGGTACACATGAAGGTTTGTTACGGAGGTAAACGTGTGTCATGGGGGTTTGTTGTACATATTATTTCATCACCCAGGTATTAAGCTCTGTACCCAATAGATATCTTTTCTGCTCCTCTCCCATGTTTTTTGCATTTACTTTTTGATAACGTCATTGTCTTTTCATAAAAGAGGAAAAAAGATACTAAAAACTATAGTTAGGAAAAAAAAACAGTGCTTCCCCAACTCTAACTTAACCGTATATTTTTGCTGGTCATTTCCACATGGTCATATGTGTCCAAGCCAGGAACTACATAAAGCGTTGCTTTAGAACGGCAGATTTTTGCTCCATGTGGCGCATTTTAAGTAGATTCCATCTAGCAGAGAGTGGACCCATTGGTGTATTTCATGACATTAGAGGTTTCCTTAAAGAACAATGCAAAAGAAGGAAAAACAAATGGAAGAATGTATTGATTAGCTTGACACAAATTATCTAGAGAAAGTTGCTGCCTGGATAGCTGAATAAACCAAGTAATTGAAAAGATCAGTTAACAGCTTTTAATCTTACGAAAATTTCTGGTGTAGCAGACAAATGTGGAAAAAAGGAATATTGAATTACTCATCAAGATTTTCTTATTTTATTTTAGAAGTCTCTTAGGGCTTTGGATAGCCTAGATTATAGCTGCTTCTTTGTGCCAAGCCTTACTCACTCTTCCAATGATGAGGTCCAGGGCATGCTACCCTAAAATAGCTGAAGCTGAGGAATTTGGGAAAACCACAAGGTAGAAAGTTCATTCTCATCTTCCTCTACCCTCTTCTTGTAAAACAGGTCATAACACCTAGGAAGGTTTTTCTGACCTTCCCCTAAAGCAAGTCATAAGACCCTCTTGTGAGAAATGCTCTCCCTATATCCAGAGGAAAGGACCATCCTTATCTTTGAAGATGAAAGGACACAGAGAGGAACAAACAGGCTTTTCTAAATTTCCCCTAGTTTCCATTAGATTATATCCCCTTTATTCCATCGTATTTCTCCACGGTGGTCCACTCTTCAAACCTTCAATAAAATACAGTCATGTTTAACTGTTGCTTTGAGTCTTTATTTCCTTATGAAGGCTCCTGTATCACATACAAATTTGTATATTATATACAAATTAAATAAATCGGTATGCTATTCTTTTGCCAATCTGTCTTTTGTTATAGGGGCCTCAGCTATGAACCTAGGATAGATGAAGGAAAGATGTTTATCCTCTCCTACACTGACATTCATTTACCTTGAAGGAAAATTGCCTACACAAGTTTTAGAGCAGTTCATGTCAGTTACATGTTCATGCCACGCCCCCTGTGCTAATAGAAAGTGATTAGAAGTAGTATGGCTCGGTTGAAAAGAAGCACTTTTTAAACCCTGGGACACTTGGGTTAAGGTGCACCATAAGTCCGTCCCAGCCAGCAGGAAGGAATGTTGAAGGGAAGAGTTTAGACTATTTTATAATCACTCAGGTTTAGAGGGGAAGCAAAAGTTTTTGGCCATTTCATAAATATTTTATTATTTGGAAACTTCATGGTCAAAATACAAGCAACATGATCTTGCTTAAACAGAAGAGTCAATAACCGACCTTTGAGGTCTCCGTTGTGAAGAGTAAAAGGGCACAGGATTATGGGCCTTCTATTTAGTTAATAGGTGTCAACAAAGGTGATTACTTTTCATATACTATAACTTTGTTTACATAAGACAGGAAATGTGTTACCATTTATAGTGTTTATGTATGAGTCTGTGCTAAGGGCTTTAAGTATATTAATACTAGCAGCTGTATTAAAAGAGGTCTCTCTAGAGTTGTCAGGTAAAGTACAGAATGGCCAGTTAGATTTGAATTTCAAATGAACATTCAACACTTTTTACATAAGCATATCCCAAATTTTGTCTGAAACATACTTATACTGAAAAAAAAATCCATTGTTTATCTGAAACTCAAATTTAACTGGTTTTTCTATATCCTTATTTGCTAAATCTAATAACCCTAAATCTTAGCCCTTATAGGTTAAAGTCAAAATATGGAAGAATTGGGTTCATAGTCATTCAGAGACAGAAACCAGACTTTCTAAGAACACAAATAATGGATCTATTGCTCAGTTACATTAACCAAATACATAACGTTCTATTTAATTACAGTTAAAAAAAACAGGTTGCTAAATACCCAGGTTAGCATGATAGGCCCACACAATCTCTGTAAGCACATCTATATCATACTGAGATCAGGTAAAATTGGTTTTCAAGTACAAGAAGCTCATTGGAATGTGTGAATGTTTTATGGTTTAAGACTAAAACAGGCTAAAGTATTAATCACACAGTTGGAAACTTGGCAATGGGAACTTAATATTAAAAAAAATCTACTGGCTCAAATTTCCTGTTTCCCAAAAGTACCCAGATGGGTTCTGCTAATATTTGTCTCTGTGACTTCTTTTCCTAAGCTCCCATGGGCTGTCCAACCCCCTACCTTGGAGTGACACATCCTTCCGTTAGCTGTATTAATAGCTCCAGTCATATTACGTCAACTCCTGCTGCTAGAAGAGACTGTTTTTACCCATTATGTGATGATTTTAAAGTTTAACTCTCAAAAGGCAATCATATTTCTTTCACTTCCAAATTCTTAAAGAACATTTCACTGAACTCCTCATGTATTTACTGTACTGACTTGAGAGGTAGATTTTCTATAATACTATTTTCTCTTAATAAGGGAAATGCTGATCATCTTTTGTTTCAAGCCAAGTGTTTATCTGTATCTCATTTAATGCTCACTAAAAATCTTGGGAGAAACAGAGCACAGTATAGAGTAGCAGAACAGTGTCTAAATATAGGTCTGTCTTGGAATCTACTATATCACTATAGCACTAGTTCCCACTTTTAAGTAAAATGTTTACTATGGAATATCATGTAAAAGAAAAAAAAGATAAAACAAAGCTGGACAAATTTAGCTTCTCCTGTGGCTGAAGTATTCTAGGAGATATAAATAAACCATGGCTGGTGACCACTATGATACTATAAAGAAATGAGCACCAGCTTTGGAGTACTAAAGATCTCGATTAGAATCATACCTCCATCACTGGGGTGAGGGTAGTAGTCAAAGAGATCAATGTGGACATTGTTATGGGCTAAATTGTGTCCCCCAACAAAATGCATAATTTGACATCCTAACTCATAGTACTTCAGAATGTGACTGTGGAGATACAGTCTTTAAAAAGGTAATTAAGTTAAAATGAAATTATTCATGTGGGCCCTAATCTGACTAGTGTCCTTTCAAGAAGAGGAAATTAGGACAGCCAACTGAAAACCCGAGGAAGGCCCCAGAAGAAATAAACCCTGCCAACACCTTGATCTCAGACTTCTGAACTTTAGAACTGTGAGAAAATAACCCACCCAGTCTGCGGTACTTTTTTATGGCAGCCCTAGCAAACATTTCTTAACAGCTTAGATCCTAGGTTTTTTTATTTTTTTAAAGGCGTAATCCCCATGGGCTTGATGTGATCATTCAATAATTAAGTGCCTAGCATGATGCTTTGAAAAATGAATTTGCTCAAGGAATATAAGAACTATATTTTTCACTTAAGCTCACAACATGAACTGGCATATTTATTAATTATCCTTGGCAAATTCATTAAGGATCCGTTAGGTGCAAATACACAAATCAATATCACATTCCCAGTGTTTTTCTTCTGATGGAAGATGGGAGGGCAGTATTTGTTATCCCCAGTGAGTGCTTTATACACTGTATTTTCTTGATTCTGCAATGCATATTTTAAAGCACCCTTTTTATTTTAGAACAGTTTTAGATTTGCAGAAAAATTGCAAAGATAGTGCAGAGTTCCCATCTCCCCCAAACCCCATTTTACCTATTATTAACAGCTTACATTAGTGTGGTACATTTGTTACAATTAATTATTAACAATGATACATTATTAACTAAAATTCATACTTTATTCAGATTTCCTCACCATTTACCTAATGTGATTTTTCTCCTCCAGAATCCCATACAGCATACCATATTACATTTAGTGATCCTGTATCCTTAGGCTCTTCTTTACTGTTAATTTCTCAGGTTTTCCTTGTCTTTGAGAGTTTTGAGGAGTACGGGTCAGGTATATCATAAGATGCCCTTCTATTGGGGTTTGCTGCTGTTTTCTTAATGAAACTGAAAGTTAATGAAACTTAATGAAACTGAAGTTATGGCTTTGGGGAAGGAAGACCACAGAGGTAAAGTGTCATTTTCATCACATCATATTAAGGGTATGTACTATCAACATGACATATCACTGTTGATGCTGACTTCGATTACCTGGCTGAGGTAGTGTTTGTCAAGTTTCTCTACTACAAAGTTTTTTACTCCTTTCTATGCAGTACTTCTTTGAAGGAAGTCCCTATGCACAGTCCACACTTAAGAAGTAGAGAGAGGCTGAAGCGGGTGGGTCACTTGTGGCCAGAAGTTCAAGACCAGCCTGGCCAAAGCAGTGAAACCCTGTCTCTACTAAAAATACACAAATTGGACGGGTGTGCTGCTGCACACCTGTAATTCCAGCTACTTGGGAGTCTCACTTTGTCATCCAGGCTCCTTGAGTGCAGTGGCACGATCTCAGCTCACTGCAGCCTCTGCCTCCTGGGTTCAAATGATTCTCCTGCCTCGGCCTCCCAAGTAGCTAGGAGAATCATTTGAACCCAGGAGGCAGAGGCTGCAGTGAGCTGAGATTGTGCCACTGCACTCAAGCAGCCTGGATGACAAAGTGAGACTTGGTCTAAAAGAAACAAACAAACCAAAAACAGTAGAGAGTTATGTGCTACCTCCTTGATGGCAGAGTACCTACATAAATTACTTGGAATTTTCCTGCAAGGCAGATTTCTCTATTCTCCCCAATTTATTTATTCAATTATTTATATAAGTGTGGACTTACAGATATTTATTTTATACTTTGGGCCATGATACAGTATTATTAGTTTGGTGCAAATGTTACTCTTTTTGCCATTGAAAGTAATGGCAAAAACCGCAATAGCTTTTGCACCAACATAATACATTTTTTTGTTGCTCGAATTGTTCTGGCTTTGACCATTGTTGTTATTTCTTTTTTTCCTGATCAGTATTTCTTTATCTCCAATTAGTGCTTTGCATACTGTATTTTGTTCATTCTATGATACACAATTTTTATGTCTGAAATTTATATAACTAATAACATCCGATAATTACAATTGGTGGTGATTTTTTGTTCCTTAGTCACATCTAAAATAATAGTGTTCCTTTCAATAAATGGCATCTTAGATTCAACGAAACTCAGAAATTGCTAAATAATAAGAAATACTTTTCTAGGATAGTGTATTCAATTCTTAGCACCCTTGCCCTGTCAAGCTCTGACATTTTATAGAGAAAATTTTCTTCAGAGATTGTTTTTGTTTGATCTTTTTGATTTACTGTAGACATGTTGCTTTTTCTCTTGATCATTTGAACACATGTACATTGATCTACTGAAACAAAGAATTTATGTTCAGGCATGAGAATATCAGCAATGGTCATTGCCTAACCCTGTTGGCTAATTCTGAGATTCAGGTGCTCTTATCTTCCTACTGGCATCCATTTAAGGCCATCCATTGACAGGCAAACTGTATATGATTGGAACAATAATAAGTAGGACATATTTTATAATTCTAGTCTCTTCCATTTTAGTAATAATTTTAGTGTGGATAGAGGGGTTTCAATTTGCTTATTGTAGGATTTTATTTCATATCACTTACAAACATGAAGATGTATCATTATACCTGGCTTGATAGCTGAACTCAATTATTTTAAATACCTTTTTTCACTTATTAATACAGTTATTCAGCACCATTTATATGTCCAGTTCTATGCTCCTAGGTTTCTGTGTTTGCCCTTTAAGCAGCAAAAGTAAACTTCACTAGTATTTAGAGATTGTCTGAGGAACATTTATTTAATGACACTTCATAACAAGCACAAAATATTTTAAATATATTCTCTCTGAAAATTATAGAAAATATCAAATGAGTAAATTTTTGAATAGCTAATTTTAGTCTTTCTTAAATAGCTTCTAAGCAGAAAGTTTTCCAAGATCGAGTAAACTGAATTCTGCAATAACAGTTAGCCTTGTCAGTAACTCCATGAAGTAAAATATCAATCCTCACATCATATATAGGAAATTGAGGCTCAGAGATATTAAGTATGACTTAGTGACAAACGAGTAATCAATATGTCCAGCACTGATACACTAATAAAACCCTCATTTTGGGAGGCTGAGGTGGGCGGATCACCTGAGGTTAGGAGTTCAAGACTAGCCTGGCCAACATAGTGAAACCCTGTCTCTACTAAACTAAAAAAATTAGCCAGGTGTGATGGCATGTGCATGTAGTCCCAGATACTCAGGAGGCTGAGGGAGGAGAATCCCTTGAACCCAGGAGGTGGAGGTTGCAGTGAGCCAAGATTGTGCCACTGCACTCCAGCCTGGGGGACAGAGTGAGACTCTGTCTCAAAAAAAAAAAATTCATAAACCAGGCCATAGGCCATATGTTGATATGCTATTTATTCACCAAAAACATTAAGGTAACTTAGCATATAAGCAAATAAATCATACAGTAGTTCTGATGCTTTTATAATGTCAAAGAGGGTACATTTTTTTCCATAGTGTTAATGCTTGTCATCAAACACATTTAGAAACTCTTCTGATGAAATCTAGTAGCTACTGAAGGGCTGTTCTTCAAGCATTCATGACAAAAGTGTATAAAAATTGAAATCTTTATGAAAAAAGACACCACCGACATTTAATTATATGATGCTTTTGCAAAAATATAATCGGATAAATGAAAACAAAATTTAATTTTCTGTAATGATTAGATCTTTTCATTGAGCAACAAAAGACATTTTTAGTACTTAAATAGTATATTAAATTTACAAAGCACTTTATATTCATTAATAATTCCCCCAAAAACCCAACAAGAGAGATGGTTTGGGCAATTTTCAATAATGTTAGTTGGTTCCAAATATAGGGGAAAAAGCATAGATGAAGGTAATTTGGCTAATGCAAGGACTAATGAGAGCCACAAAATACACACCTGAAAGGAGAAGAGTCTCTTATTATTATCAATTTTTCTTTCATGTTAGAGTCTCCCATATGGCACATTGCCAAATATATTTCTACCAAAAGTTATTTTGCATGTTACATTTCTCAGTTACAACCAAATACATGAAAATTTCAGTCAACTTCATGCCCTCAAAAAATTAATTATTCTACAGAATATGTATGATACCAAATTGATTACAATAATAGAGGTAGAAATCAATGTTACCCAAAGAGTGTACCCAGGAGTCTAGGTTATTTTCTTTAAACAATCTTAGCTAGCCCTTAATGATTTTTGCTGGCCCAGCTGCATTTTGTAGTGATACTGATTTAGATCAATGTTACTCTACTACTAGGTATAAGGTCCAAAGATGTTTATTATGTTTATACCTGGCAAATTCTATTGTGTGCATGCAGTAGTGATTGACAGTATCCCACAGAATAAAGAGACAAATTTCAGTCTGTAGGAGATTTTAAAAACCAAGAATTAGTAAGAGTTTACATCTTTATTGTTGTAGGTCTCAAATCAGTTTTTATTCAATTTATTTAAGGAAATCCTAAAAATTAAAAACATACCGGAGACAGTTTTTATAAATAATATATACTTCTAGAGAAAATTCTGGGTTAATTATTCAGCACAATATTTATATGTAACCTCCACTCTGTGTATTTTAAGATAGTTCATTTTGAAACTGCTCTAATAAGCATTTTCATAATAAAGAACAAGTTATTATTAGATGTAAAGGCATATTGTCCGTGAATATTTGTATTCTTGTCTTTGGAGATTAGTGAAAATTAGTGAAGTGGAGATTAGTGAAAATTAGTGAAAAGTACAGAATTCTGTACATAGATTATAATTTTCTTGATACAGAAAGTTAACAGACCTTTAGGAAAAAACAAATCCTATTTTACCATAATCGTATTAACTAATAGATTTCCTCTCTGGATGAGCCACTAGAGGCATTTGTGAGGAATTTTTAAACTGCCCTATTCCTAGGAATCACCTAAAATGCTAGTTTAAAAAATCTGATTCAAGAGCAAAATGGTATAGCCACCTTGGAAAACAATTTGGCAGCTTCTCATAAAGTTAGACATAAACTTTTTGTATGACCCAGCAAACCCACTCATGGGTATTTACCCTGGAGAAATGAAAATTTATATTCTCAAAAAAACCTGTACATAAATGTATGTAGCAGCTTTATTTGTAATTGTCCAAACCTAGGAACAAAGCAAATGTGCTGTAATGGATGAATGGATCAACCAACCCTGCTCCATCGCCACAGTGGAGTGCTCCTCAGCAACCAAGGGGAAGGCACCACGGATACCTGCAACAGCTTGGATAAATCTCAAAGGCATCACGAGGAGATGGAGCCAGTTCCGAAATGTAAGATGTTATATGTTTCCATTTATTTATATTCTTGACAAAAACCATAGTAATGGAGAACAGAGCAGTACCGTAGGGGTTAGTTATAGGGATGTAATCACAAAGGGATAACATAGGGACCTTTTGGGGAATGAGGAAACAGTTTTGCATCCTGATTATGATGGTGGTTCCATGAATCTGTACATGTATTAAGCCTCTTAGAACTTCATACCCCCCAAAATCAATGTTACTGCATATTAACAAATAAAGTCCAAGGCTCTCACACTCAAAGTATTTGACTTAGTAGGCCTGAAGCAGAGCTTAGGAATCTGACTTTTAACACCATAAACACAGATGCATGTTCAAGTAGTTCCAGCAAAGGTGATTCATACTTTAAAAAACATCATTTTAGAAGAAAATGCATTGGACTTAAAGTTAGAAGATTATAGTATCCTGCCAATTAATAGCTGTGTGACTTTGGATACTATTATCACTTGAATTGTGACCCCCTCCCAAATACGTCCTAAACCCCAGTAACTCAGAACGTGACCTTATTTGGAGGCTGGGTCTTTATAGAGGTAATCAAGTTAAAATAATGTCATTAGTTTGGGTGTTCCTCCAGTATAACCAGTGTTCTTTAAAAAAAAAAATGAAAATTTGGACACAGAGACATGCACACAGGTAGAACACGTGAATATTACAGCTGAGACTGGGTTGAAGCATCTACAAGCCAAAGAATGCCAAAGATTGCTAGCAAACTGCCAGAAGCTGGGGAATAGGCATAGAACAGATTCTGTCTCACAGCTCACAGAAAGAACCAGCCCTGCACAGACCTTAATTTCAGACTTCTAGACTCCAGAACTGTGAGACAATAAGTTTTTCTGTTGTTTAAACCAACCAATTTGCAATACTTTAATATGGCAGCCCTAGAACAACTTTCTTATTGATCTCCTCAGGAATTATTGAAACTAAGTGAGATAATACCTGTGCATTAGTTAAGAACTCAGTTGAGAAATCACAAATATCAATGACTTAAGCAATATAAGAATTTGTTTCTTTCTTTGAGAACAAAAATACACTGAGTAGGCAGGTCCAGATTTGTGTGGTGGTTTGATATTATCAGGGGCTAAACCTGCTTCTGCTTTTTTATTCTTTCATCCTTACGTTATGAACCTTCTCCTCATACTGGTAATATGGATGCTGAGTTCCGGCAAATACATCATAGTCCCTTGCAAAAGGAGAAGGGCAAATAGCAAAAGGAACAAGAGTAAAAAAAGAAAACAAGTAAAATCCCTGTCCTTTAAAAACTTCCAAAGTCCCACTCAGTAACTTTCAATTACATCAATTCTGTTTTATTGGTTGGTACTTACTGACTTATCTTCAAGGGAGTCTGGGTAGTTCATTATAGCTGATAAGATTGAACCTGCCTCCCATTCCAGGTTTTAGCTTTCTTAGTAAAGAAAGAGAGAATGCATATCAGAGGGGAAAAGTATATAAAAGCAATCTGTAAATTATTTCACATTTCTCAATTGGAATACAGTATTATTATTTCTTTACGTGCCTTTAAAAACATATCTGTAGGCTAGGCATAGTGGTACATGCCTATAGCCACATACTCAAGAGGCTAAGGTGAGAAAATCGCTTGAGCCCAGAAGTGGCTGAGTGAGAGTTCACTCAGTGGGTCCAGAGACTGCCATGAGCCATGATCGTACCTCTGCACTTCAGCCTGGGTGACAGAGCAATGCTCTGTCTCAAAAACAAACAAATGAAAACCCTCTAATTATAATGGAAAAAAATTCACATTTGAGGACATGTTGTTTTCAATGTCAAATGCTATACTTACCCTCTAAACAAGTCATTCTCCAATTTTTTCTCTTCAGGACCCTCTTACACTTTTAACACTGTTAAAGCACCCAAAGAGTTTTTGTTTAAATACATTATATTTCTTGATATATGTACCATTTTAGAGATTAGATTATTAGATTAAACATGAATATGTACCATAGTAGAGATTAAAAGTTAGTGGTTTCACATACAGATTTCTTAATTCATTTAAAAATAATAAACCCATTACATATTAACATAAATTTCGTATTTTTATGAAAATTAACTATATTTTCAAACAAAGCAAGTGAGAAGAGTGGTGTTGTTTTACATTTTTGCTAATCTCTTTCATGCCTGGCTTAATAGAAGACAGCTGGATTCTCATAACTGATCCTAAATTAAATCGAATATGGTATGTTGTTTTGGTTAAAGTACATAAAGAAAATCTGACTTCACAGAGATACGTAGTCAAAAAAAGGAAAAGAATTTAAGAGCCTTTTCAAATAATCATGGATATCCTTCATTAATACTACATCAACACTTAATAGGTAGTAATTTCTTAAAGATTACTTGCAATGTGGAATCTAAAATCATTACGATCAACTTTCACACTCTATTACATTAAAATTGAGCAGTCTACCTTTCACTTTGAATGGATCTCTTACTCATGTGTGATTTTAATTTCATAGAATCCTGAAAATGTCTCAGAAACCCGCAGGGGTCCACAGACTTTGAAAATTATTGCTTTAAATAAATCATTAGGATTATTCACTTTGAAGTTTGGGTTGTTCTAATTCTGCAATTAATAGAGTTTTAGACATGGGAAAAGTTTATATTGGCCAACCAGAATCCTCATTTTATAGATAAAAATACAAGAATCAAGACGCTTTATCCTGATTACAATGGCAGTTTATTAATTCATTCAAGTATTTACCAAGCACCATTATGTGCAGAGCTAGAAACAGAAGCCAACTCTTCACCAATGCTCTTTCTATTAATACATATTGCATATGCTCTGCTTTCATTTATAACTGAGGGGCCTCAGATCTAACTTTTGTATTTATTAGATTTTTTTCCACTTTCCTTCCTTGTGCTTGAGTTTTTACGATAAAGACAGACAAACTGGTGCCTTATGACAACATGCAACTTACAACATTTCTTGTTCTTAAATTCCCAATAGTAATTTTACATGTAATAGGGACATTTTTGTGAAACTGAATATTAGGACTTGAAAGACTGTGGCAGGTGTATATTTCTCATTGAATTCCATATACTCCTCTTAATTTCCCAGCTACTATGAAGTTAGGGTTGCTATTAATATACAAGGCAGACATGACACATGCCACTTCAAGAGCAATGCATTTAAAAGCTGGTGCACTAGAATAATCTCACTCTCTTTTCTCTTGCCTAGACAGACATGGAGGTCTTGAAATGAGACGTTAAGCCACAGTTTGGAAAACAAAATCTGGATTTTTTTAACTTACTACATGCAGGAACCTGATTTAGAAATACTATAGACTTTGAATGATAAATAACTTTTGTTGTATTTAGCCACTGATAATTTATTTATTACTATAACATAGCCCAGCCTTCCCTGACTAATATAAAGGCAGAACTAAGAAGATTAACTCAACGTGATTAGAAATAATAAAATGCATTGTTTAATTAAATGTTTTGAGCCTGATAACAGTTCTAATTCTCAGTACAGCTGTTTTCTGTTTTCTTCTGGGGGAAGGAGGAAAAGAAGATGAATTAAAAATCAGGAGATTGTACTTTCTACAATGAGGTGAAGCAATAATAACCCTCACATAGCCTTAAAAATAAACAGGAAATTAACCAAAAGCAGGTAGGTTCATAAAAACACAGATTGAATTTAAACTCTCACTTGATCTTTTAATAGTATAAAAATTCTAAATTCTCATTAACTGACTCAAATTCATGATAAGGATGAGATATTAAGTAACCATATTACAAGCAAAACAAAACAAACAATAAGCAAAGTCTGTTGGCTAGAATCAGAGCCATAGCTTCCCTCATGAAATTTTGTCTCTCATCATCTGACAAAGGAAGAAATACGTTTGTGTTCTTTTGTGAAAGAGGAATTTGTATTATTTAGGCTTTGAACTCTAGCTGAATGAGCCCCTTCAACAAGCAAGAAGGTAACCCATGTTCACTGAATGAATGTTTTTACTCGAGAGCATCCTGAGGGTAATAAAGTCATGCAGGCCTTCAACCTGAGTTACTGAAATGTGCTGTCTTTTGAGTCCTTCTATGTAAAATGTTAGTAATAGTTTACAATTCTGATTTTCTATATATTAGTTTTCTATTGCTCCCATAACAATTACCACAATCTTCATAGTTTAAAAACACACATTTATGGCCAGGTGTGGTGGCTCACACCTGTAATCCCAGCACTTTGGGAGGCCGAGGCAGGTGGATCACGAGGTCAGGAGATCGAGACCATCCAGGCCAACACGGTGAAAGCCTGTCTCTACTAAAAATAAAAAATGAAAAAATAGCTGGGTGTGGTGGCACATGCCTGTAATCCCAGCAACTCAGGAGGGTGAGGTGAGAATCGCTTGAACCCAGGAGGCAGAGGTTGCAGTGAGCCGAGATCGTGCCAGTGCACTCCAGCCTGTCTAGAGATCGAGACTCTGTCTCAAAAAAAAAAAAAAAAAAAAATTATCGTGTGGTTCTATAGGTTAAAAGTCTAAATTCTGGCCGGGCGTGGTGGCTCATGCCTGTAATCCCAGTACTTTGGGAGGCCGAGGCAGGCGGATCATGAAGTCAGGAGATCGAGACCATCCTGGCTAACATGGTGAAACTCCATCTCTACTAAAAATACAAAAAAATTTAGCCAGGCGTGGTGGCGGGCGCCTGTAGTCCCAGCTACTCGGGAGGCTGAGGCAGGAGAATGGCGTGAACCCAGGAGGCAGAGCTTGCAGTGAGTCGAGATCCCGCCACTGAACTCCAGCCTGGGCGACAGAGCAAGACTCCGTCTAAAAAAAAAGTCCAAATTCAAGGGCTAAATTCTAGGTATCAGCAGGCCTCATTCCTTTTCGGAGGCTCTAGTGGAGAAGTCTTTGCCTTTTCTAGTTTCTAGAAGCTACTCATATTCCTCAGACCATGGTCCTCTCTCCATCTTCAGAGCCAACAAGTTTGTATCTCTCCAGCTCTTCTTATGTAGTCATGGCTCCCTCTGACTACACAGGGAAGAGGTCCCCTGCTTTTAAGAATTGATGGGTTAGGCCGGGCGCAGTGGCTCATGCCCGTAATCCCAGCACTTTGGGAGGCCGAGGTGGGTGGATCACGAGGTCAGGAGATCGAGACCATCGTGGCTAACACAGTGAAACCCCGTCTCTACTAAAAATACAAAACAACTAGCCGGATGTGGTGGTGGGCGCCTGTAGTCCCAGCTACTCGAGAGGCTGAGGCAGGAGAATGATGTGAACCCAGGAGGCAGAACTTGCAGTGAGCCGAGATCGCGCCACTGCACTCCAGCCTGGGCGACAGAGCGAGACTCCGCCTCAAAAAAAAAAAAAAAAAAAAAATTCATGGGTTAAAATGAGTCCACCTGCATACTTCAGAATAAGTCTTTAAGACTTCCCATTTCAAAGTCTTTAATTTTAATCACATCTGCAAAGTTCTTTTTGTCACGTAGAGTAACATACTGACCTGTTCTAGGGATTAGGACTTGGACATCCAAGGGGTAAGAAGAGGACATTCTGCCATCTATATTTTATAAAGAACCTGATCTCTAGAAGAAGCGCTTCACCTAGAACTCAGAGACCTCTCTATGGACATACCCCTTACTTCAGGCCAAATGTGGGCAAATATTTAACTTTTCTGGGCTTTGCCAGGCAAACTATAGTTAATAATACCTTAGCTGGCTGAAGGTACAAAAGTGGACAGCATGAATTCTTGTGGGTTCCTTCTTGCTACAAAATCTGTAATTACATTATTTTAATATGGAAACTCAAGTCTATATTTGGGAGAATACAGAAGCTTAATCAAGTAGAAGAATAATTTAACAAAAATGAATAAATGGTAACATTTATTCATTTATCTATTTTCCTGTTAAGTTTCCCAGTCTCTCCTTCTTCTACTTGATTAAGCTTCTAAATTTCCCCCTACCAGCAATCTTCCTTATCAACTTCAATCTTACCATGTTCATTTCACTTGGGGCAATATTCTGTATCAGATGAAAGGAGAAAGTGATAAATCAGACAAACGAATTAATTTAGCTAATAGTTTAACAAGCTTGTTTATTGTGCCTTAATTATACAAATAGAGTACCTCCAGGAGGAACCTGGATGGCAGGAATTCCAACAGAATGGTCATCACATAACTGATGGATTCCTCAAATCTCTCCCACCAGTTGCTCTGTGGAAACTTGGATGCAAGAGCGATCAGGAGTACAAATGTTAAAGTCAGACTTACGTTTCAATCCCTTCTCTTCTACTTACAAGTTATATTTCAGACAAATTTCTTAACCTCTCTGAGCCTCAACTGCATTATCTATAATAATATCTAATTCACAGTGTTGTTATAAAGGTTAAGTCAGATAACGTGTTTAAAGTGGCTACAATCATAAATTGCATAAAAGTACATTCAATAAATACCGAGTATTGTAGATATTTTTGTTGATCCTGCTTTACTATATTGACCAGCCTTCCCAGTGGACTGATGCAGTCAGGTCTCTCAATTCTTCCACATTCAATCACCAAGAATTCATTGAGCATCCATTTGTGCAAGATGCTGGGGATGTAGAAGACAGCCACATTGATAAATTGCCTTACATAGTGGAGCTTGCATTCTAATCAAGGGGAAATAGACAAAAACAAAACAATACAAATGAAAAAACAGGAACATACAAACAATATTATTTCAGATTGTGACAAGTGCAGTGAAGGAGAGAAAGAGGGTAATGTGACCATGACTAGTTGGGTAGGGTGGAGAGGAGATATGGGATGGTCAGGGAGAATGCAGCTTAGGATATGACATTTCAGCTGCCACCCAAAAGACAGATCTGAGCCAGGAAAGTGAACAGCAAATGTAAACAAACCGAGACAGGACAGAGGATCATGTGTTGGAGAAACGGGAGTCTTGTAGGCAATGGTGAAAGTGGTAGGAAATGATGCTGAAGAATGGGGCAGGGGCCAGATTATTCAAGGTGTTAGGGCCTTGAGTAAACACTGAGGATTTTACTCTAAAAGTAATGACGAAACATCAAACTATGATATTTAAGGATAACATGCCTTCATATGCAATTTTACCAAATGATAGAGGGAATAGATTTGAATGTAGAAGGAAGAGATGGGTTGACAAGAGTGGAGTCAGAGAGACTAGGAAGTTATTTCTGTATTCCTGAGAAAAGATTACAGAGGTTAAACATAGCATGACCTGTGTTTAATCTGTTAGGAGTGGCTGACATATTAAAGATACATATTCATCACAGAACAGTAAGATTTGCATTATATTGGGACAGTGAAGTAAAATTTATCCTAGAAAGAGAACCTTCAAGGACGTTTCATTGGGTTTTGGCTCAAATTTATGGGTGGAGGGCAGTGGCATTTACTTCATTAGATAAAGAATAGAAAAGGAACAGCATTAGAAGGTGGTTGGAAAATAGGGACCAGAGTTCCCTTTTGGACATATTTATGAGCTATTAGACCTAATGACAACATGACAGGGGGTCAAAGAAGATCTCTAAGTCGGTCAGAATGACAATCAGTTCCCCTCTAATCTGTGTGCCTTCCTTCTTGTATGCCAGTAGCTTCCTTGACATACCTGTCATGGATGCATCTCCCTGTCCTGATGATTGTGCTGGTTCCTCAGGCCCTACTGGTCTGTGAGTGAGCTCCTTGGGTACATCTTTGTATCTCTAGGTAAGACTCAATGCCTAGCCTAATGTAATAGCCCAAAATCATGCCCTCCAAATAAATGAATGTATTGGTGCTTTGTACTTTAGCTTATCATTTCTAAGTCCAAGGATTCCATTCTCTATTAGAAAAGTGTCTTCTCTGAAGATAACAAGGGTCTGCTCCAATGTCCCCAATAAGTTATCTATTATTAATGGTTTCTATCCTTTCATATGTGCCCAAACAATGTTACCAGTAATTTTATCAACAAATCCAAAATTCTAATCTTTAATGGAATGGAAAATTGTTTTCTTGTGGCCCAGGAAGGAGATGATTAGGAATCCAGTATAATGCAGGGAGAAGTTCCCAGAAACACAAATTTTCCACTTGGTTTATGCAACTGGACAGGATGTTGTGTGTCTTCAGGAAGGGAAATATGGTATTTACAGTGAAGGGAAAGGAATGATCCATATAGTGAATAGTCTTACAGTTTTCATAATATATTTCTCTGAACATGAATCAGAAGCAAGTCTGCTTGATACATGGAATTAATGGTAAAATCAGGGTAGAAAATTTTGAGTACATGCAATTCCTTTCATGGAGATTCACAATAACTATTAAAGGTTCTAGGAAGTCTCAATGACTCCTGTTTAATGCTGACTGGCACAGAATTTTCCAATTTTATTTGATCTCACAATACTTTTCATTTTTAATAACACTTTCAAAGTGCCTTAGAACTAGTGTTTTTGGAACATGCAGAGCTGACACAATCATGTCAGTGATTGATGAAAAGGCAGACCCAAGCCAAGAATGCATACACTTTAATGCAAGTAAAGTATATAATAGATATATCTGCAGAACAGGGACACAACAATGCTACCTTCACAGCTATACAAAAGGGCAAGAATTCCACCTGATGGGACTGAGCATTCCATGAAGCTCCTGAGAGCGCCTCAACTGTTCTGCATACCGGCTCCACACCTGCCTGCTCACCAGGTGAAGTACATTGCAGCTTATTCCCGAAAGTTCAGCACTCAGGTGTATATCTCTTCTGCCATGCCTAAAGGCTGCACTTGCAATCCAGCCTCCGGTCTCAGATCAATATCTCACAGTATTAACTCAGCAGGCTCATCTTTCTTTGTCATTGTAAGACACATCTTATACCTCAGCCAGAGTAGAGCAAATGCTCCTTACTAATACTTCAATAACTACTTGAACTAGTCAATGAGAGGATAGTATTGTTCTAATTAAACAAATAAAAGCAGTCCACTTTTAGTCCACTTTCCCTTTAATCATTTGACTTAACCCATTTTTTCACCTATGAGAAACTGGGCTCCTACTAAATTGGCTATTGACCTATATGATCTTCTCCAGCGGCTTATAGCATTTTACTCTTTTCAAGCATTATTATGGACTCATGACCTTTTCCAAACTCGATTGGTTCAAAATAATGGTATTGTTTTCCTTTAGACATTCAAATTATCAGTATTAGGAAACCAGCAGCATTCACTTCCTGTTTTGTCTTTTCTGACACTGCTGAAGGCTCTTCCTCTGTCTCTCTGAAAGTTTCTTGCTTTCTGTTGAGATGTCACAGCTCATCTGGGCTTTGCTTGTCCCAAGACATAAAATTGGATTCTGAGTCTGGATTTTTTTTTTCAGTGGAGAACAATATTCTAGGTCAACATAATCAGCCAGTGGTGAATAAGTGTATGTGCCAATAATAAGTGGAGGAGGAACAGAGAAGCTGTCAGCCCTCTCATAAAAAAAAATAATAATAACCATTTTCTCAAAGAACAATGAGTCATGTTGATGCTTCCAATTAATATCTATATTTTTCCAGGTTTTATATATTCAATGCTTATTTTTTCCAGGTTTTATATATTCACAAACGTATGTTGGCATATATGTAAGGTGTGATGAGTATGTCTGTTTTAAGCAATAAAACACTCTAGAACCTTACAATTTTGTGTGACCTTTCCTGATATCACCCTACTCTCTCCTCCAACATCTGAATGTAGTCACTATCAAGAAGTTTGTGTTTATCATATCCTTACTTTTTAAAAATAGTTTTACCACATATCCCTAGCAATGTATACTTAAACAATACATTATCTTTATCTATTTATGAACTCTACAGAATATACATTCTTCTGCAGCTTGATTTTTGCTCAGTATTGTTCTTGAGATTTATCCACATTGACACTTACAGATGAAGGTCATTTATCTTCACCACTATAGAAATTTGCTATTGTCTGACGATACAATAGTTTATTCCTTGGCAGAAGAAAATTTGGGTTGTTAACCAATGTTTTATTCTTAAAAATGTTGCTATTAGGTGCATTACTGTACTCATCTCTGAGTATATATATCAAATAATTTATTTTAGGTATGTGTCTCAAAATGGAATTTCTCCAATGAAAATACATGCCCATTTTTACCTTCTTTCGATACAATCAAATGCTTTAGACTATCTTTTTAAATTTTACATTGTCACCAGCAAAGTATAAAGTATCCACTTGCTTTCTATTTATGCTTGTTCATCTTTATCATTTGTGCTAACTAGATAAATGTGGTATGATATCTTAAAATTTTTGATATACACTTTCCTGAATATGGGTGAAATTGGGCATCTTTTCCTATGCTTATTAACCACTTGGGTTTCCTCTTCTGTGAAGTCGTGGTGTCTCATAGGACCAGTGCTCCATCTGGTTCTTAATTCTTCAGGAATGTCTTTGCTTTTCCATGTAAATGTAAGGCTCAGCTAGACAAGTTGCACTGCAATGGCTTGGGATTTTGAACAGAATCTAGTACTTCTCAACCTGAGAAGAATAGTTATATTTTATACGATGTGTCTTTTATCCATAAACATGTCTCCATTCATCAGATCTTCCTTAATGACTTCCAATAAAATATGAAATTTATAATTTTCTCAATAAATGCCTTGAAAGTTTAAGTTGAATTATGTCCAGGCATTTAACATTTTGTTCAGTTTTAATTGTATGTTTTTATAAATTACTTTTTTATATTTATAAATGCAATTGTCTTAGATTCTATAACTAGAAACATTGTTAAGTCATCTCAATAGTTCTAATATATTACTGGTGAATGTTTTCTGTTTGTCTATACAGACAACTGTGTTACCTATGAATAATGATGGTTTTATTTTCTTCCTTCCTAATCCTTTTATTTTTTTCATGCTTTACTTCGCTAGCCAGGACAATTAATTCAATGTTGAATAAAAGTGATAATATCATTCTTTTATTGTTTCTAATCTAAAATGAAATACTTTAAGCAATTCTTTATTAATCTGATGTGCCTCCAGATTTATTTAGAGGCACAATTCACCTGGCCTCTAGGTGAATTCAGAAGTTCCCTTATGCATGAAAAGACAGTTAAAAATAAAAAGATATTAAAATTGCCCTTAAATACATGGAAAGACGTTCAAACTCACTCATGACTAAAGAGATGAAAATTAAAACATTTCTTATCAGGCTTGTGACTATTAAAAAGTATGACAATATAATCTGTGGGGAAGCTACTGGGGAAACAGGAACTGACATATATTGGTGGTAAGAATGCAAACCTGTGTGATGCTTCTCGAGGGGAATTTGGAAATACCAGCAATATTATATATACCCTTATCTTTTGACCCAGCTATTCTACTTGTAGGAATTCACCCTGAAGATACATCTCCAGCAACACCAAAATACATATGCAACACTATTTGAAATTGTAAATTATTAGTAACAACCTAAATATCCTTATATAGGAGAATGGATTAAAAAACCATAGTAGATCCACAAAGTGGAGTTATATCAAGTTGTAAAAAATGAAATATCTCTATGAATAGATACAAACTTATTTCTCAGATATATTGTTGAATGAAAAAAGTAAAATGTAAAAGGTTATCTATTGTATGCTACCTTTCCTATTAAAAGAAAGAGGAATAAGAAAATTTATATATCTTTTCATGTCTGGAAAAAGTAAAAAAAGATTAGAAAAGATAAACCAGAAATTAGTGAGACTGGTTACTGTGACAAGCTAATAATGGCTCCCACAGATTTGTTCATGCCTTAATCCCCAGAACCTGTGATTATTACCTTAGTTGGGAAAATGGTTTATAAATATTATTTAGAATGTTTAGGTGGGAAGATTATTCTGGATTATCTGATTAGGCCTTAAATGTAATCACAAAGGTCCTTCTAAGGAAGAGGCAGCCTGGAGTTTCACTCAGACACACAGAGAACAAGGTGATGGGAAGGCATAAAAAGAGACTGGAGTGATGTGGCTACAGCCAAGGAACTCTAGCAATGCTGGGCAGCCACCTGAAATGGGAAGAAACTAGGATTTAATTCTCACCCAGATCCTCAGGAGACAGGGCAGAGGCTAGAATACATTCAGAGATGGGATTGGAATAATCAGCATGAACTCATGATTTTAATATATATTTAAATATATATTTATAAGCAGACATGTGTGTAAATATTAATATATATTCATAGTTATACTTTCTAGCTCAGTTTTGCTGATGGAGGCCTAAAAACAGTAATACCAGTAACACAAAGTACATCTTGCACCCAGATCTTCATTTCTAATTATCATTCTCCAATAAAAAGAACTAGAGTTTCTTGAAGAAATGGCTGATTCTCAGGCTGGACACATAAAGTACATGATGAGCCTGGAACATCTTTTCAGCCTAGAAAAGAAGAAAGTGCTCCAAAAAATGATGGGGATATTTTAAAAGGTCATAGGACGGAACTTGAAGTGGCACCCAATTATCAAAACTAGGACAATTTGAAGAATAAAAGATATAATGGGAGTAATGAATTATAACCCAGAGAGTATACAAATATTCACAAGTCTGTATTGAACATAAATACATGAATTAATAAATAAAAGGGGAGGAATAGAAGCTCTTCCTCACAGTTGAATTTCAATTATTAGACAAAGATATAATCTTGAAAATCAAAGATGACCATTTTAGCAAATCCCACAGTAATAATTTTTTGCAGTCAAGCATCATCAATGGATATTGAAAATTGCAGGCAAAAGTGTGGTGGGAAACAGAATATTTACACAATCAAAAAGTATTTCCACAAGACACCTATTTAGAAAGAGGAAAATAGTATCTTTACAATGAATAAAACCCCAGCAAACCCTATCTTAACGAGTTGAATAAAGATAACATTCTCATTAAGGAGACATATCAATATTATAAGTTTCCTAGTAGGATGTACACAGATGGTACCTCGCCTCTGTGATGTTCTTGCTAAAAATGTGAAACCTGAGTTTAACAATTGGGAGTCATAACACAAACCTAAATTAAGGAACACGCTACAAAATACAGACACACCTCAGGATATTGTGGGTTTGGTTCCACATCATTGCAATAAAGTAAATATAATGATAAAGGGAGTCACAAGAATATTTTGGCTTCCTAGTGCATACAAAAGTTATGTTTACACTATATTGTAGTCTATTAAGTATACGATAGCATTATGTCTACAAGAACAATATACATGCTTTAATTAAAACTTACTTCATTGCTAAAAAAAAAATAAAAGACAGTAACAATCATCCGAGCCTGCAGCGAGTCATAATCTTTTTGCTGGTAGAGGGTCCTGCTTCCACGATGCTGGCTGCTGACTTATCAGGGTGGTAGCTGTTGAAGGCTGAGTGATTGTGGCAATTTCTTAAAATAAAACAACAATGAAGAAGTTTACTGCATAGATTGAATCTCCTTTTACAAAAGATTTCTGTGCAGCATCCCATACTGTTTGATACAATTTTACTCAGAGTAGAACTTCTTTCAAAATTGGAGTTAATCCTCTCAAACCTTGCCACTGCTTTATCAACTACATTTATGTAATATTTTAAACCTTTGTTGTCATTTCAACAATGCTCACAGAATCTTCACTGGGAGTTGATTTTATCTCAAGAAACCACTTTCTTTGCTCATCCATAAGAAGCAACTCCTCATCTGTTACACTGAGTCATGAGATTGCAGCAATTCAGTCATATGTTCAGGCTTCAGTTTTAATTCTATTATTTCTTTTTTATTATGTTTAATTATTATCAGTACATAATAGTTGTATATATTTATGGGCTATATGTGATGTTTTGATACAGGTATACAATGTGTTATGAAGAAATCAGGATAATTGAAGTATTCATCACTTCAAGCATTTATCATTTCTTTGTGTTAGAAATATTTTGATTCTACACTTAATTATTTTAAAATATATGATATTATTATAACTATAGTCACCCTATTGTGCTATCAAATACTAGATCTTATTTATTCTCTCTAACTGCATTTTTCTACCCATTAACTATCTCCAATTTATCCCCACCTCCCTGTCACCCTTCTAAGTCTCTGGTAACAATCATTTACATTTGCAGTGACTTCCTCCACCAAAGTCTTGAAGTCCTCAAAGTCATCCATGAGAGTTGGAAGCAACTTCTTCCAAGTTCCTTTTAAGGTTGATACTTGACCTCCTCCCATGAACCATGAACGTTCTTACTGGTGTCTAGAAGGGTGAGACATTTTTAGAGGTTTTCAATTTACTTTGCCCAGATCCATCAGAGGAATCATTATCTATGGCAGCTATAGCCTTACAAAAATATTTCTTAAATAATAAGACTTGACAGTCAAAATTACTCTTCGGTCCATGGGCTAGAGAATGGATGTTGCATTAAAGCAACATTAATTTCCTTCTACATCACAGCTTTTGGATGACCAGGTGCCTTCCTTCCTCATCTCCATCGCAGCTTTTGGATGACCAGGTGCATTGTCAATGAGCATTAATATTTTGAAAGGAATCTTTTCTCCCTAGTAGCAGGTCTCAACAGTGGGCTTAAAATATTCGGTAACTATGCTGTAAACATATGCTGGGGTCAAGTTGTTTCATTTATAGAACACAGGCAGAGTAGATTTAGAGTAATTCTGAAAGAAGCCCTAGGATTCTCAGAATGGTAAATGAGAATTGGTTTCAACTTAAAGTCGCCAGCTGCGTTAGCCCCTACCAAGAAAGTTAACCTGTCATTTGAAGCTAGGCATTGAATTCTCCTTTCTAGCTATGAAAGTCCTGGATGGCAGTTCCTTCCAATAAAAGATAATTTTATCTAAATTAAAAATCTGTTTAGTGTAACCACCTTTATCAATTGTCTTAGCTAGATCTTCAGATAACTTGCTGCAGCTTCTCTACCAGCACTTGCTGTTTCACCTTGCACTTTTATGTTCTGTAGAGACCTTCTGTCTTTAAACCTCCTGCACCAACCTTGCTAGCTTCAAACTTTTCTTCTGCAGCTTCCTCATCTTTCTCAGCCTTCACAGAATTGAAGAGATTTAAGGTCTTTCTCTGGGTTAGGCTTTGGCTTAAGGGAATGTTACGGCTGGTTTGGTCTTCTATCCAAACCACTTAAACTTTCTCCATATCAGCAATAAGGCTACTTACTTGCTTATCATTCATGTTCACTGAAGTAGCACTTTGAATTTTTTTCATGAACTTTTCCTTTACATTCACAACTTGGCTACCTGGTGCAAGAGGTCTAGCTTTCAGCCCATTTCAACTTTCTACATGCCCTCCTCACTAAGTTAATTATTTTTAGCTTTTGATTTAAAGTGAGAGACCTGAAACTCTTCCTTTCACTTGAACACTTACAGGACATTGTAGGGTTGATAACTGGCCTAATTTCCATACTGTTGTGTCTCAGGGAATAGAAAGTCCAAGAAAAGGAAGAAAGACAGAGAAAACCAGTCAGTGGAGTAGTCAGAACAGATACAATATTTAGTAAGTTTGCAGTTTTATATGGGCATTGATCACAGAACCTCTAAATAATTAACAGTGACATCAAAGATCATTGATCATAGATCACTGTAGCATATGAAATGAAAAAATATAAAATATTGCAAAAATTACTAAAATGTGACACAGAAACATGAAGTGAGCATATACTATTATAAACATTATACCAACAGACTTTCTCAATGCAGGGTTGTCACAAAACTTCAATTTGTAAAAAACACAGTTATCTGTGAAGCGCAATAAAGCAACATGCAGTAAAACAAGGTGTGCCTATAACTGGCCATTATTCTTCAAAAGTATCAAGTTTATAAAAGCAAAGAAAAAACTGAGAAACGAATAGTGACAAAGGAGATATGAAAAATAAATCAGTGTCTGGTTCTGGATTAAATTCTGTCTCAGAGAAAGTAAATTAGTGGGATAATTGATGACATTTTAATAAGGACTGTAGATTACTCAATAAGTATTGTATTGATGTTAACTTCTGTGTTTTGATAGTTGCACTTTGGTTATGTAAGATCTTAACATTTGGATAAGCTGAGAAAGTGTATACAGAAATCCTTTTGCAAGTTTTTGGTAAGTTAAACTTGTTTCATAAGGAACAATTTCTTAATTAAAAATTTAAAAGTTCTCATGTATTCTTCATTTGCTAATATTTTCAATTGAAATATTCAATTTTGAATTTTATTCACAAGAACAAGATCATGTCCTTTGCAGGAACATGGATGGGGCTGGAGGCCATTATCAAACTAATGCAGGAACAGAAAACCAAATACCGCCTATTCTCACTTATAAGTGGGAGCTAAATGATGAGAACACTTGGACACATAGAGTGGAACGACACTCTCTAGGCCTCTCTATAGGAGGGTGGAGGATGGGAGAAGGGAGAGAATCAGGAAAAATAACTAATGGGTACTACACTTAACACTTGGGTGATGAAATAATCTGTACAACAAAACCCCATGACACAAGTTTACCTATGTAAGAAACCTGCACATGTACCCCTAAATGCAAAAGTTAAAAAATAATTTTTTTTTAAAAAAAGAGAATTGTATCAAATGATTTCCCTGCATCTATCATGATGGTAGTATTTTTTTCTTTCATCGGTTAGTATGGTAAACTACATTATTTTACTTTTCTAGCGCTAATCAAAACTCGCACTCTTGGCATAAAACAACTTTGTCATCAAATATTATCTTTTCAAATATTGCTGTATTGGTTTTGGTCTTGTTTGGAATTTTTGTATCTGTATTAATGAGTAAGATTGGCTGTCATATTTCTCTCTTGTACTGCTCCTGCTTGTTTTGTTTCAATTTCATAATATCTTCTCAAAGCAAGTTGGAGGGTTTTTACTTTTGTTTGTACACTGAATTCATCTGAATATTATGTTTTACTATATTATAGTCCATTGTTCTATTTTCAGAAATATCTCTCTTCCCTAGCCCTGTACTTTCTGAAAACAGTATGCTTTCTGACCCCGCTGCTGTGGACTTGGTCACGTGACTTGCTCAGTCTAATGAAATGTGAGTGGATGTAATATGTGCCACATCCAAGAAGGAGCCATAATACAACTGGATACATATGCAGTCTTTCTTCTTCCTGTGTCCCCTATGGTGAGAAAGGCACATCCAGGATAGAGAAAGTTTCCTCAGTTTGAGTCCCAGAATTAGAAGACACATGTAGAGGGCATGATTCTAAAGCACAGCTAGAGAAGAGCTACAGCAAAGCTGCAGCAAAATAATATTATCATGTGAGCAAGAAATATGACATGCTGCATAAGACACTGCTACTTTATGATTTCTTGTATGTAGTATAACCTGGCAAAAATTGACTAATATTCTATGCCTTAAATATTTTGTAGAACTTACATATAAAATAGTTTCGATGGTTTATTTATGGGGAAGTTTTAAAATACTGATTAAATTTCCTTAATGGTTATAAGACTATTCAAGATTTCTATCTTTTCTTAAGTCAATTTGATAATAAAATTCTTAGAATTTCATCTATATTTTCAAGCTTACTGATACAACTTTTTCTATAACTTCTTTTTATCTTCCTGATGACAGTAGAACTTAGGTACCAGTTTGTATTCCCTCATATTGCAAATTTGAGCCTTCTTTCTTTCTCTCATTTTTTGTTTTCCTTTTTTTTGGAAACGGGGGTGAATGTACCTAGAGATTTGCAAATATATTACTTTTCCAAGAGCCATTCTTTAGCTTTGTTGATTTTATGAGGCAGAATTAGCTTAGATGACAGAGACAAGGAAATTCCAATTAACAGTTGCTTGATAAATGTAGAATTTTATCCCTGTCTCCCAGAAAGTTCAGACAGGGATCTTTAAGTCAGACTAGTGCCTTTATTCATGGAGACCTTAAGTATTAGGTTTATTCCAGTACATCATTTTACCTTTGTTCTCATGGTCCAAAAGAGAGGAAAAGCAAAGTAAGAAAGGAGCAAAGACATTCAGTAGCTCTCTTTGAAGGAAGATTCTCCAAAGCTTCTACAGAACATGTCCACTTACTCATGATTGGCCAGAATATATTCCCATAACTATACCTAGTTGCAATTGCATTTATTATCAAAGTGTATTCCCATAATTACACCTAGTTGCAATTGCATTTATTATTCTAGGCCACCTTATGCCTATCTAAATATTGGATGCTGTATTAATAAGAATAAACATAGAATAGATATTAAGGAAAAATTATTAATCCTTGTAATTACTGCTTGTAATTGATCTTTACTATTATATATAAATTTTCTAATTCTGCTTATTTTTATTAACTTTCCTTCTTCAAAACTTGAAGTTAATCTTGTTGCTCATATTTTTACCAGTAAAAATAGCTAATTAATATTCAGAATAGAAGAGGTTGGTACAAATTTTTTTGCATCTTATAGTTTAAAAACATATGATTACCCTTGTAACTTATGTCTATTAAATATGAAAGTGAAATAAATATTAGCTCTCTAACACCCAAATTCATCTTATTTTCTTCCAACTATTATAATAATTTATTACTTTCCAGAACAAAGACTGGCCATATTTGTAACTTCAAGAATTTTTATTTTCATTTCCTACTTCTCTGCATTTTCTAACTTTTCTTCAATAAAAATCTGTTGCATTTTAATCAAGAAAAAAATATTTAACCAAAGATAATGAAAATCAAAGATAATGAAAATTATCTATAAAATATTAACAAAAGCTATAACTACTACCCCATATAGAACAAAACAAAAATGAGCAAGAAAACCAAATAAAATTGAGATATATATTAGAAAAAGAGAATTAAATTGAATCGATTAAATTAATTAATACTAGAAAATTGTCATCATTAGCCTCAAATAAAAATATATTAAATTCAAAATATCTTGACACATTAATTAGTAAAGAAAATATAAGTAATGATGACATTGCTGATTGCAAAAGACATCAGATCATGTTGAATTGTCTAACGTGTCTCTATTGCTTCCTGATTCCCCTGATTTATGCCAAATATACCCTGTGGCAACAAACCAGTCATGGGACCACACAACATTTATTGGACGTCTACAATCACAGCCAAATCAATATTTCTCAGTCGTATTGCTAACAGAAGTGCTGATTAACAGCCACCTAAGTGAGTCTTATTAGTGTATTTACTCAGACAGAAAATTAGCAAATTCCATTTACCCAAATCATTACCATACGCTCATCCAACACCTAATCAATGACCATCTCCTTCTCTCTTCCTCTGTGAGGTACTGCGTCTCTTAAGTTAGAATTCCATTTCCTAAAGTACTCAACATCCTTTGTCATTATTGACCAATTTAAACATTTTGGATTATAACCTGCAGAACACCCTGGGAACTGCACACATAAAGTTCTGAGAATTTATAAACAGATGAAGTGTTTTCTCAGGAATACAAATCAAATAGGAACTAACTGTTAGAAAGGTAAAGACAGTCAAATCTGGAAATTGTAAAAAATATAAATTTTAATTTTATATTTTGGAAATTGCTGGAGGAATATTATTGAAAGTAATTTGTGGTTAAAGATACTGTAAAAAAAAAAAAAAAAGTCCCGGTTTATGTAAAACATGTCTTAGCACATTAACAGAGAATATTACTTCTCAGGACATTAGACCAATTAGACTCATATGCCTTGACTTTTTTATTTTTTTGTACAGACATACAAATTTAAAAAATATATTCTTGCTAAGCCCATTGCCTCATGACTTCTGCCTACTGTTGTGTCTGTGTCTTTTCAGCATCTGCTTCTACTGGTAACACCCTCAACTTTCTCAGTATCTCTCATTTAAAGTTTCTGAGATAATCCCCAGGTTACTTGACCTCAAAGCCATTTTCCCAGCCTATTACTGTACTTTCCTACATCAATATCCACATCCAATTCCATCACGTGTGATCAAGGCTGAGGTCATGCAGTACCAGTCAGGTAGCTTATTAAGGGACTACCTAGGGATACTTCCCTCATCGGGAAATGTGCAAGTTTCCTCAGAAGGGAACTGTGAGCATGGCAACCATTTTGAGGCTGGTTTTGCCTACTATGGGTGTGTGACAAAATCGATGGGCAGTCTTCCTGAAAGGACAAATCGTTATGTGAAGCAAAGACCAATCGAGACAACAGTTTCCCTGTACAGACATCTTTGTGAAAAAACATAACTCACTTGAGATAAAGGAGCACCTATTATTCTGGCCCATATCATTTCGGGCCTATGTGTTGAGAGAAGGGATTTCTGCGGGATTCTGTCAGAAGGGTAACGTGTTTTCTTTCTCTCACCCTCCACATATGTATAGATAGGTAAATAGATAAATAGATATTTTTCACTTTCAGAATGTTAATAAATGTGATGATATAATACAATTAATTGTTCCTAATATTAGTGTTCTGACTGCGCCCCCACCCCCCACAGTATTGGAATAGCTTGTGGAAGAAATAGCTACTATAAATTTAATTGGACAAACTTTTATTTCAGTTATCCTCTAGATTTATATCTTAGTCAACAACAATTGAGAGGTAGTGATTGTCTAAAGTCCTGAGTGGAGAAGAATTCTGAATACAAATCTAGGCTCAGTGGGAAATGGGGCAATGACTGTTCAGCAGTGTATGTCATGGGAACAAAAGGAGAGAGTGGCAGGGTATATGCTTGACTTGACGCCTTGAACTTAGATGGCACCCCTGTTGTAGTAACTAAGATGATTTCTTAGATACCTTGAAAGGAAGGACCGGGCCCGGTGGCTCACGCTTGTAATCCCAGCACTTTGGGAGGCCGAGGCAGGCTGATCACCTGAGGTTGGGAGTTCAAGACCAACCTGACCAACATGGAGAAACGCCGTCTCTACTAAAAATACAAAAACAAAAAAATTAGCTGGGCATGGTGGTGCATGCCTGTAATATCAACTACTCAGGAGGCTGAGGCAGGAGAACTGCTTGAACCCAAGAGGCGGAGGTTGCGGTGAGCCAAGATCGTGCCATTGCACTCCAGCCTGGGCAACAGGAGCAAAACTCCGTCTCAAAAAATAAATAAATAAATAAATAAATAAATAAATAAATAAATAAAAGAAAAGAAAGATACTTTGAAAGGAAGAGCGGTAAACTAGCCAGAGAAGACTGGGTTTGGAGTTAGATTTTGTCTGAATATAGGCTCTGTAACTTTTATTTATGTTATATTTTACTTTTAAAAAAGTATAAAAATATTTTACTTTAATACAATAATATAATTTTACAATTTAATTTTTTTCAATATCTCATGAGCAGCTACTATGCATCAGTCATTGTTTTTGGTTATGGTAATAAAATGCTAAGCAAAAAAAGACATAAGCTCTGCCTTATAGATCAGTAAAACAATAATCAAACAATCATAAAAATAAGTACACATTACAATTGAGGATAACCATTAGGAAGATGTACCAGATGTCATAAAAGTTTATGGTGAGATGATATAGCTATTTAGTAACAGTGTGATCTTGGACAAGTTACTTAACCTCTCTGAGCCTCTATATAATGAGGGCTAAAAATATGTCATAGGGATTTGTAAAAATTAGCTAACAATATACCCAGTATATATAATGTGTATAGGTAGCTAATTTATATTATTATACCTTAAAACACATAATTTATAGAATATACACATGTCCATCGAAATATCCTATTTAGTGGTTGTACATGATGTATATTAGTTGCTACGGATATATGCAGACATTCTATTTTTTCGCTGCCCATATATATTCTATGAATTCCTTACAATCTATGTTAGCAGTGCTGCTTGACAGAGAAAATTGATATAATAACAGGAAACATACTACTTTCACCAAGAAAATGGAAGAATAATCAGCACTGATAATCACACAAAATTGCTAAGTGGAAAGAAGGTCCAAGAATGTGTTGCAAGATTGTGGACTAGCCCAAAGTATCAAGAAGAGAGGATACTTGCATTCGAGCTCCTTCTTCCTGGAAAATAAAGAATTTGTTCCACTCTACAATAAGAATAAGATGATTAAGATACTTAATAAGAAAAAGAAAAAATTTAGGTAGGGTAACTGGCAATTAGAACTTGTTGAACACAATGGGAAAGCAAGGGGAAAAAGTTGAAGACAGGGGCAAGCAGAGATCCTCTTCATAACCCTTGGGAGTCTTGGCCATGTGAGTACACACTTCAGGGGCAGACATCACAGGTTCTAATCTCAACTTTGCTAATAACTAGTTGTATAACCTTGGGAAGGTTAGTTGTTAATTTTTCTGTGCCTCTCTCTTCTCATCTGTAAAATGGAAAACATATGATTTGCCTTATTGGGTTAAATGAAATGATATAACTAAGGTACTTAGCACAGTGCTTGGAACATATAAGTAGGTACTATATAAGCTGTAGCTACCATTACTGTTGATATTATTATTATTATTAATAAAGCATTTATAGACTCCTTTAGATGAAAGCACCACAATGGAAATAAAGGATGTTTTTCAGTAAGAAATCTAAGCTACTTCCACCTTTGATTTTTAGCCACCAATTAAAGTCAAAATTGTATCAGTTACATATGTTCTCAGCTACAAGTGACAGCTTTTACTTCCCTAGGAAGTATGATTTAATCAATAAAGACATTTAATTATCTTATATACGTAAGACTAGTGGTGAGGGTTTACTGATTTGGTACAGAACTGCAACAGTATCACACAAAACCAAGTCTCTTACTATCCTTCTCCTCTGCCATCCTCAGCTGATTGGCTTTTCCCCTCATGATAACAAGATGGCTATTGCAGCTATTAATGCAAACATATGATATCTGGCAAAGGGGAATGGAATTTTCATTACTTGGATCTAAACAGCTTGCCATTCTATACAAAACTGGAATTCTATTAAAAAAGAAGGAGATATGGCTGCTGGCAGGCAGCTAACAATGTCTAACACAATCTTCATGGTTTAAAAATGTTCTGGGTTGTACTTTCAAAGACAAATGAAATTACCTGTAGCAAGTTAAAGTATATGTAATATTTAGATACAAAGATCACAAGTGATTGGATGAAAAAAGACAGAAGCATTGTCAGTGCTTTGGGCAACTTTTCACAGTGAATTTTAAGCATAATGTGTGCATAAAAACATAAATTTAGTTTCAGAAATGCAAATGAAGCACCTGGAATACCTGAAAATAACATAACTAGGTTTCTTATATTATCACTCCTGATCATATGTATTATCTGAGTTATAAAAAATGTTTTGAAATGATACTTAAACTCAACTTATCCTAATCCTTCTCTAAAAAACTATTCTCCTTTCTCTGCCTCCTCATAAAGCAAAACTCTGCAAAGTGGTGACTCCTCTGTCTGTACTTCCATTAATGCTGTTCTCTCTTGAATACTCTCCAGTAAGACTCATGACCATTGTTCCACCAATCTCCTCTTGTCAAGATCATCATTCACATCCATGCTGCTAAATGGAATGGTCACTCAATATCTGACACAGGTCATCACGCCCACCTTCAAACAGTTTCTTCAACTCCTAACACACTGGTGTTTTCTGCTAGTCCTCCTTTACTGAATCCTCCTTACTTTCTCAACTTTCAGATGCTGGAGAGCCTCCTTAGGATCCTGAAAGAATCAGACCTTTGAGCTTCTTCTCTTCTTCAGCCACACACACGCTCTAGATGGTGCATCCAGTCCAATTGCTTTAAATATCATCTGTAATGCCAAACATGTCTAAAATTAAATTTCCACTCAATACTTTTCACTTGAGCTCTGGAGTCCTGTATGTCAAATAGGCATCTCCAACTTAGCACACCCAAACCTATTCTTCTCATCATTCCCAAACCCACCATCAAAACTTGACCCTTACATGGGGTGTTCCCTAGATTAGTATTTGATTCTACACTTCACCCAGTTGCTCAGGCCCTGAACTTTGAAATCATCCTTGACTCATTCTTCTCTTCCTCCTTGCTGTAGTATTTACTTGGAAAAAGATCAGAAGCTATTGGAGAATTTCGAACAGAGGAGTGAAATAATCTGATTTCCTTCTGAACCTTCTCCTTGATCATAACTGGATGAATTCAAATAGCTCTACAAAATGCCTATGTTTCTATTTATGGAACATATCCTCCATATATTGTGCATCTTTCTCTCTCTCCCTCTTACTCTGCTTCATTCCTCTTCTTTTATTCCTTTAATCCAACAGCATCCACATTCTTGCTATTTTCCTGGATTTTGCTCCTTAGTCAGTCAACTGACAAATTCTGTAGGCTCTATGCTCAAAACCTATCTTGATTATAACCACTTATCACATTTATCCTATCATTGGGCTCCAAATCACTCTTGTCTAGCATTTGTTTATCACTATAACTGGTCTTCCTAATTCTGCCTTTCCTCCTACAATCTGTTCTCCACACAAGAGCTAAAACAATCTTTTAAAAATATAAATCAGCTCATTTCACGCCTCTGTTCAAAACTCTCCAATAGCTTTCGATCTTCTTCCAAGTAAGTCCTACAGTAACCTCTAAAGCCCTCTACATACTCTCCTATCTCCTCTTTCTCCACCTTCACAATTCTAAATATTCCAAGCATGCTCTTGTTCCTTCTAGCTAGCATGTTCTTCTCCTAGATAACCACGTGGCTATTTCTCTTCTCCTACATGTTTCTCTTCAAATACCTTCCATTAGAGTGGTCTTCCCTAACCACCTGTCTAAACATTGAATTTAACTCAAGATGGATTAAAGATGTAGATGTAAGATCCCATCCCTCTTTATTCTGCTTAACTTTTCTCCACAGCCCTTATAACTAACCGACATACATATTTGTTTGCTTATTGTTTGTGTGTTCACACCAAAATGCTTGCAACACAAGATCAGGACCTTGTGTCTGTGTTATTCACTGCCGTACTCAGGATGCAGAGTGGTGTCTGGCTACTAGTAGGTGTTTATTTCGTATGTATTGAGAGTATTGAGAGTGAGTTAATCCAAGAATGGCTATTTGCCGAGTAACTACTTTTTATTTTTATTTTTTTTGAGACGGAGTCTCGCTATGTCCCCCAGGCTGGAGTGCAGTGGTGCGATCTCAGCTCACTGCAACCTCCTCCTCCTCATGCCATTCTCCTGCCTCAGCCTCCCGAGTAGCTGGGACTACAGGTGCCCACCACCGCACTCAGCTAATTTTTTGTATTTTTAGTAGAGACGGGGTTTCACCGTGTTAGCCAGGATGGTCTTGATCTCCTGACTTCGTGATCCACCTGCCTCGGCCTCCCAAAGTGCTGCGATTACAGGTGTGAGCTACTGCACCTGGCCTCATTCCCCTTCTTTCATTCCTTTAAGCTTCCACATTCTTGCTATTGCCCTGGATTTAGCGATTATATCCTCTGCTGGTTGTCTTTTCACATCTTTCATTACTGCTTAGAAATAATATAATAATGATGTTTCCTTTCTCAGTCTCTGGCCTTTGTTATTTTCCTTACTTTGTTCTAAGGTGATTTCATCTCATAACTGTTAAATTGCCATCTACATAATCACAGCATTTTAGGTCCCAATATCTAACTGATTTCATCACAATGACTAATGACAAAGTCAAATTCAACATCACTGAAAAGATTAAGGACACCATTTGTCCTCTTAAATCTTTTCCACTCTCCTTTTTCTGATCTGCACTACTTATTCTCTTCTTCTGTACTTCTCAAACTTGCAAGTTTGATTCTCTTTTTTCCTCTTTGTCTTCAAAATTATCTGCTTATACAAACAAACAAACAAACAAACAAACAAAAGTGGAAACCTCACATTACCTGACTTCAAACTATGCAATTACAAAAGGTATTATAAAAGGCTGTAGTCACCAAAATAGCATAGTACTGATACAAAGACACACAGATCAGTGGAACAGATAGAGAACCTAAGAAATAAAGCCACACAGCTACACAGTCATCACATCTTCAACAATGTTGACAAAAATAAACAATGGAGGAAGGACTCTTTATTTAATAAATAGTGCTGGGATAGCGGCTAGCCATATGCAGAAGAATGAAGCTGGATTCCTACCTTTCATTATATGCAGAATTTAACTCAAGATGGATTAAAGATGTAGACGTAAGATCTCAAAGTATAAGAATCCTAGAAGAAAACCTATGAAAGGCCAACTTGGACATCAGCTTTGGCAAGGAATTTATTACCAAATCCTAAATGCTTTTTGAGGAAAAGCAATTAAACAAAAACAAAAATTGACAAGTGGGATCTAATTAAACTAAAGAGCTTAAGCACAGCAAAAGAAACTACCAACAGAGTAAACAGGCAACCTAGAAAATGGGAGAAAATATTCACAAACTGTGCATCCAAAAAGGTCTGATATCCAGAATCCATAAGGAACTTAAACAATTCAACAATTAAAAAGAAAACCCCATTAAAAAGTGAGCAAAAAAAATGAATGGACACATCTCAAAAGAAGACATGCACACATATTTAAAAAATGCTCAGCATCACTAATCATTAAAAAAATGCAAATCAAAACCACAATGAGATAGCATCTCACACCCATCAGAACAGCTATTACCAAAATGCCCAGAACTTATACGTCTTTTTCCAGAGTTCTGATGATAAGCATTTGGAGTGCATTTATTCCTCCAGATAATAAATGTATGTTCAAGAACTTTTGTGTTTTTAAGGCATTAATAAAGCCTTCAGTAACATTAAATACAAAAAAAAAATCCCCAAAACAACAGACTTTTGTGAGGCTATGTGAAAAGGGAACACTGCTTGTGGGAATATATTTTAGTTCAACCATTGTGGCAAGCAGTTTTGAGATTTCTCAAAGAACTTAGCACTACCACTTGACCCAGCAATCCCATTACGGGCTATATATCCAAAAGAAAATAAATATTTCCACCAGAAAGACATATTCACTTATTATTGCAGCACTATTAACAATAGCAAAGGCATGGAATCAACCTAGGTGCCCATCAATGGTGGATTCGATAAAGAAATTGTGGAATACAGATACCGTGGAATACAGCCACACACACACAAAAAGAACTAAACCATGTCCTTTGCAGAAAACCAAATACTGGCTATTCTTGCTTATAAGTGGGAGCTACACACTGGGTACATATGGACACAAAGATGACAACCAGAGACACTGGGGACTACTAGATGGAGGAGGATGAGAAGGGGGGAAGAATTGAAAAACTTACTAGTGGGTGCTATGCTCACTGCCTGGGTAACAGGATCATTTTTACCCCAAGCCTCAGCATCATGCAATATATTCATGTAACAAATCTGCACATGTACCCTCTGAATCAAAATAAAAGTTTTAATTTTCCTAAAATTATCAGCTTACACATAAGAGTTATGAACAACTGCTTGTAAGTAAGTTTATTTCAAATGGCTTGGTTTTTAGCTATAAATTATATACTGGGTTGAAATCAAAACATAAAATTATTTGGAAGGCTGTACTGCAAATAAAACAACATAGAATTATAAGGAAAAAATCAGTCTTAAATTACAACACTATCAAGGCAGATCAGGCTAAAATAAAAGTTTCAAATCTATTGATACTTTTTCCCCTTAGCTCAAAAATCTATGCTTTCCTTTCATCTTGTTAACTGAAACATGTTTTTATATAAACTTTCGTAATTACCTGCTACTCACTGGGGTTTAAAGCTTGTTCACTAATCCTTTTCAGTTGTATAGTGTTTAGAGTTTGAAATCCATATTTATAACCTTAAAAGCACTGAACTTTATAATAGCACTGGGAGGTAAATATAATCATTCCCCCCATATAGATGAGAACATAAGGACTAAGGAAGGTTAATTTTCTCGTTTATGTCACATAGCTTAGAAAGGGTGCCAAAGCTAGAATACAGGTGTCCCGAGACTTGGACAATTGCTAGATTGGGCTATCTCACAGACGTCTCTAGAATAGAACATTCATAAAAATATATACAAAACATTCTGTCCATCATCAGGGAGTAATTTTTCTATAATGACATAGCAAATGTACACAATGCATTTTTTTCTCAATATGTGTGTGTGAGTATGTATTTGTATAGCTCTACTTTGCTTTGTGGAAGTGTGATTTGAGTTTGCCCTCCTCAAGTGTTTAATAACCTTATATTTATATTTGTGGAGAGACAGAGAGAGATATATTAGGGAATGTTTGGAGACCCCAGTGTTCAGATTGTAATTCTTATTTCAATTAGCTAACCAGGTTAGATTCTGTAAATCTAACATAGAATGAAAAAGATAAGCTGAAATACCTTGAGCTTTTATTTATCTTCCTGGACCTCAACTTCCTCATCTAATAAAATGAAGGAAGTCTCATTCATGATAATAATAAAACCTATAATGAATTGAGTACTTACTTTAGGCCAAGCACAATTACATTTATTATCACATTTGATATTTGCAAAAATCCCTCGAGAAGGAGACTGTTAGTATCTCTGTTTTACAGGTGGTGAAACTGAGTCTCACCTAAGGTGACACAGCTGATGAGTGGCAGATTAGGATATGGCCCTTTGTCTGTTCTATCCAAAAGTTTATACTCATAAGTCTCAAGTTGTGATGTCCCTCACTGCTCCAACTCTCTGTTATTTCTAAAGTCCCTTGCAGCAAGGATACCGTGTCTGGAATTGATGGGTTCTTGGTCTCACTGACTTCAAGAATGAAGCCACGGACCGTCGCAGTGAGTGTTACAGTTCTTAAAGGCTGCATGTCCGGAGTTTGTTCCTTCTCATGTTCGGATGTGTTCAGAGTTTCTTCCTTCTGGTGGGGTTCGCGGTCTCGCTAGCTCAGGAATGAAGCCACGGACCCTCGCAGTGAGTGTTACAGCTCTTAAGGCGGCGCGTCTGGAGCGTCTGGAGTTGTTCGTTCCTCCCGGTGGGTTCATGGTCTTGCTGGCTTCAGGAGTGAAGCTGTAGACCTTCGCGGTAAGTGTTACAGCTCATAAAGGCAGCGTGGACCCAAAGAGTGAGCAGCAGCAAGATTTACTGCAAAGAGTGAAAGAACAAAGCTTCCACAGTGTGGAAGGGGACCCCAGCGGGTTGCCATTGCTGGCTTGGGCAGCCTGCTTTTATTCTCTTATCTGGCCCCACCCACATCCTGCTGATTGGTAGAGCCCAGTGGTCTGTTTTGACAGGGTGCTGATTTGTGCCTTTACAATCCCTGAGCTAGACACAAAGGTTCTCCACAGTCCCCACCAGATTAGCTAGATACAGAGTGTCCACACAAAGGTTCTCCAAGTCCCCACCAGAGTAGCTAGATACAGAGTGCCGATTGGTGCATTCACGAACCCTGAGCTAGACACAGGGCGCTGATTGGTGTGTTTACAAACCTTGAGCTAGATACAGAGTGCCGATTGGTGTATTTATAATCCCTTAGCTAGACATAAAGGTTCTCCAAGTCCCCACCAGACTCAGGAGCCCAGCTGGCTTCACCCAGTGGATCGTGCACCACGGCTGCAGGTGGAGCTGCCTGCCAGTCCCGTGCTGTGCGCCCGCACTCCTCAGTCCTTGGGTGCTCGATGGGACTGGGCGCTGCGGAGCAGGGGGCAGCGCTAGTCGGGAAGGCTCTGGCGGCACAGGAGCCCATGGAGAAGGGGGGCCTCAGGCATGGCGGGCTGCAGGTCCCGAGCCCTGCCCTGGGGGAAGGCAGCTAAGGCCCCGTGAGAAATTGAGCACAGCAGCTGCTGGCCCAGGTGCTAAGCCCCTCACTGCCTGGGCCAGCCGCCAGTTCAGCTCCGAGTGGGGGATCCGCCAAGCCCACGCCCACCCAGAACTCCCGCTGGCCTGCAAGCACCGCGTGCAGCCCTGGTTCCTGCCTGCACCTCTCCCTCTACACCTCCCTGCAAGCTCAGGGAGCCGGCTGCAGCCTTGGCCAGCCCAGAAAGGGGCTCCCACAGCGGTGGGCTGAAGGGCTCCTCAAGTGCCGCCAAAGTGGGAGCCCAGGCAGAGGAGGCGCGGAGAGCGAGCAAGGGCTGTGAGGGCTGCCAGCACGCTGTCACCTGTCAATACCTCATTATTTTATTCTCTTAAACAGACATGAAATTATTTTCTGTTTTCTCATTAACCATTGAAATGTTCAGGACTTTTTTCCTTTATTATGAAATCAATATTTGTTGATTAAATTAAATAACTAGGCAAGGAACCAATAAGTGGGAAGCCATTGGAAGTTCTTAAATTGATATTGGATGTTGCCAAATTAAGAAAGCTCATCATTTCAGGAGAACTTGGTTAATAAAATTTCAATTAAAGCAAAATCATATAGTTTCATTAACTACAATGACAAACCTATACTCCCAACATACTCTCCTTTAGAACATTTACATTGGAATAACTTTTCAACTATAGATGTTTGTAATACATGCAATTGAAAGTTCTAGATTTATCTCCACAAATGTTTAAAATTTACATATTTATTATTTTTAGTTAAATATATTAATATTAGGTTAACCATTTTAATCTTAGGATGTCAAATCATATGCTATATAAAACATTTTTTCAGTATGATGTTTAAATTAAAAGAAAACTTTTAAAAAGTTTTTGGGATTGGTACTTTTCCTGCTGGAACTGACACAAGAATAATAGTAACCAGAATTAATATCTCATTAGTTGTTTCTAAATAACTAAAATGAGGTTCAGAAGACCAACACTTAACTTTAATTCTGAAGTCTTAATTCTCCAGTTATTTCATATTCTAATGTAATCTTTATTTTCATACACTTTGATTTATGCACTATTAAAATTCTGCTATTAAGGAAAGAGAAATATAATTAGGAAATAATTTGATCTTTCTAGATAGATCATCTAAAATTTTTGCTTTAAAATAAAATTTACCTATGTGCATGGTAAATTTACCAATTTTCCTATGTGAGACAAGAAAAATAGTTAAGAGACAAATAAAAAAAATCCAAATTGAAGCATACCAGAATTTGGAGTCTAATATTTTAAAGCATAAAAGAGTCAGGCAATTCAAACAAGAACTTTTGAGTTTCCTGAAAATCAAGAAAGCATTAAATAATGAAAATGTTGACCACAGGTACCAGTTAATAATTTGTTTAAATTAATTTTTATTCACAATTGCTTTTGAAGAACCTCCATTGCTTTGGTACTTAAGGATAATCTTCAATAGTAAATAGAAAATAATTGTCCCACAAAATATGAATTGGTCTTAACATATGTACCCATGCCATACCCTTAAACCGACTTCAAAATGTTCCTAACACCAGTGGGCCAACAAAGTAACGTAGTTGCTTATGGCAAATGTTTTTTACCTTTAAAAGATACTTGAAAGATACCTTTCCAAGTCTCTGGATCTTCAACAGCTTCCTGTTACAGCCAGAGCACCATCCATTAGGTTCTCAAGTCATTGCTTTTCACCAACTTAAGACTGACCCCAACTTTCCATCTGGTTTCAAACTTTTGAAAAAGGCTTAGCCCTCATATGAGTCTCTGAGATCTCTGGCTGTTTCACACAGGCTCAAACTAGACATGGACCTGGGAAAAGTCCTTGACCTTCCTCCTGGATGCTACTTTTTCCCCTTGCCAGAACCAAAAGTCCTGCACACCCAAGTCATTTCTACAGAGAAGTTCCACTCATGCACCCCTGAGCCTTCATACCTGAACTGAAAGGAGAGGTCTCATGAAAAGATTCACAGCAGATGATGATGATGGAAAGGAAATGTGCACCACAGTAGAAGAGGGAAAGGTGCCCAGGAAATTCAGAGGCTCGGGGCAGTAGGAATTTTCAGCAGCAGCATCTGCTAGAAGCGAATGTTTGTCTGGGATCCCAAGTGCGCAGGCTGGGAAAGCACCCATAGCAGCTGCCCCAGTCCAGAAATCTTTTGAGAAGAATTCCCCAGGGGAGAAAATGTGAAAAAATGGATTACTATGTGAGATCATGGATATGTTAATTTGCTTCACTATGGTAACTATTTTTACTAGCTATATGTATCCACAAACAGCATATTGTATACCTTAAATATACACACACAGAAAAACTTTAATTTTAAAAAACAAGGGAAATTAAAAGTTGGAAGCAGGAGTTACAGACTGGAGGGACATCAGAGGATGAGGCAGAAGGAGAAACAAGAGTCTCGGGTCAAGAACTTCAAACAGCTCTTTACAGTTGAGAAGGGAGAGGACTCAACAGAAAGGATCAATTTGAGTGAAGACTTCTTTTGGCTTTTGCTGAAGGACTTTCTTAGTCTTTTCTTCTATGTTTTTTGACATAACCCCAATTCTACTTTCCCACAAATTTAATTTTTAATGGAAAATAAGTATGGATTCCAAATGAAAAAAAATGATTCTACATCTGGAGAAAGGTGAATTTTGTCCTTGAAATATTATGTTCTCTTTAGTCTAATCAAAGACTGAATAAAATCTTCTTTTGAAAGGAAATCACAGTAACAGTCTTTTTTTCTTTCACAAAAGGGAATTCATTCCATCAGTCTTGATTCATTAAAACAGATTGAAATTGTATCTACTTTGTCTCTGTTGACCTTCATCTTTGAATGAGGCTTTGTACGCTCTTATAATAAATTTCTCCTGAGATTTTTGGTGTCAGTTGCAATTTCCAGGAATTAATAATAATAAAAAAGAATGCTTTGTGAGTATCAGAAACAGAAAATTGAGAAAGCCCTATTTCTTCTTCTTTCAGGATATTATTGAACAATGAAATGAGCACTGAATAAGAACCAGAATTTAGGCTGGCATCCCAGGACTACAACTTTCTGTGTTTGACCCCAGGCAAGTCACTTACGCTTTCTCAGCCTTAGCTTCCTCACCTGGAGAACAAAGCTAATGATGCTTGCCAATTCAAAAAGTAAATAACATACACATAGTCAAAAACACATAAAGTATTCAACTTAATTAGTAAACAAATAAATAAAATTAAACTATCTATCGAGTTAGCAATAACCTCTCCAAATATCCAGTGTTGGTGAAGGCTAAATGAGACAGGCACTTTCACACTCTGTCAGAAACAAGATGGTATTGCATACCAGGAATCTTAAAAAGGTTCATGTAATTTAACTCAGCAGATCTCTTTCTAGGAATGTATCTCAAGGACTTCATTTTAAAAACAGACTACACTGTATTCACAATGATAGTTATAAAGTTTATAACAGTGAAAAGTTTGAATCCTAAATATTTGGAGAAAATTCCCATATAAAACAGACCACAGGTGTACACAACAAACCAAACTCATAATACAATATATGTATATTGATAAATATACCCATGGGCTTTAGAAAGCAGTTTTAACCTATTTCAGTGCCCTCATCAGCTGCTGAATATGAAATGAGCTTATAGTTCTTTTTATATTCCAACTGTAACTCAAGTCCCCACTGGTGTGTTTGTCAAAACTTTGCTCTGCTCCGAGTTTCTAGCAGCTGTTCTGGAAGTTTCCAGGAGCCCATACATGCTCCAGGAGAGCCCTTCAGCTGCTTTCCATCTCCCCTGGCTCCCACGGCCACTCGCTCACTTGGCTACAGATGGTTGTCCATCAGAACAACTAGTGACCATGACTGAAGTGCCCCTCTGGCCTATGGAGGAGGCACTTTCTCCTCTGTTGCCTCAGCACAACCGAGAACAACTATGACATTTATTATGTCTCTCTGAGAACTCAGGGATAAGGGAAGGGCAGCCCAGAAAGGATCCCAAACCCCACCTTAAGGACCTACCAGGACCCAAGAAGATCACACACAGTGAGGGGCCCTCAACCCTTCCCAAAAGGACTCTCCATATATCAGAAATGAGGTGTAACCCAAGCCCACTGCCCACATGCTCATACCTCAAGAGAGAAGATGCTGTCCATGCCTTAGGCTGATTGGGGAGATGGGGTCTCACTCTGTCACCTGGGCTAGAGTGAAGTAGCACAATCATAGCTCACTGCAGTCTCAAACTGTTGGTCTCAAACGATCCTCCCACCTTAGCCTCCCAAGGAGCTGTGACTACAGATGTGCGCTACCACCCCAGGCTCTTATCCCCATTAATGTGGACTGTCTGACTCCTATAGTTAGGATCAGAGCTCAACTCACTTCTCAAAGTTTGTGTTAGTCAACCTTAAATAACACCAATAGTCTAGTCAGTGTGGTGCTGTGCAAGCTCATTCCAGTACCTCGTTTGGAAAGGTGAACAGATTACGTTTGAATATTCCCCCTACCATAGTTCAAGTCCTGATTTCCAACAAGCAGCTTCTTAGATAAAAAAATCGAGGGAGTTACTAAGACAGGAGTTGGCAAACTAAGCTCACTGGCCAAATCTGGCCAGCTGCTTGCTTTGTAAATAGAGTTTTATTGGGACAAAACCATGCCTATCATTTACATACTGTTCATGACTGTTTCTGTGCTGCAATAGCAGAGATGAAGAGTGGCAAAAGAGACCGTGTAACCTGTAAAGCCTAAAATATTTGCTATCTGGGCCTTTGAAGAACATGTTTGCCAATCTCTGATCTTAAATCAGGAAATACAGCCATAGATTAGGAGACAGAAGCTGGCCTCCTGGTGAATAAGCCCAGGCAACTAACCTGCACCAGAGAATTATAAACTGAACCTGCACCAGAGAATTATAGACCCAATAAAAGAGAATCAAGAAAGAGAACAAGATGAAAGAAGATGATGTAGGAGATTCAGTGGCTCACTCTGTAAATACCCAACTGATTTCACAAGGTCAAACCTGGGGCTAACAGAGCAGACAAAGCTTTGCTGCAAATGTGATAATAACCTGTTTTGAAAACCTCACTCTGCCGTCTCCCACAGTGGTAACCAGGATAAAGATGGGACTTTCATAATGCAACTAACACAAAGCTGTTTGAAGACAGGGGTGATCTGGAAAGGAATCGAGTGTTCCAGGTTCTGGAGTGCTTCTTAACATGCCTCCTGTCTGCATCTGCAACTCTGCATCTGCACCTGGCTTCCATTACAGTTCTTTTTTTTTTTTTTTTTTTTTTTTTTTTTCCTTTTGAGGCAGAGTCTCTCTCTGTTGCCCAGGCTGGAGTACAGTGGCATGATCTCGGCTCACTGCAACCTCTGCCCCCTGGGTTCAAGCAATTCTTGTGCCTCAGCCTCCTGAGTAGCTGGGATTACAGGCTTGTGCCACCATGTCTGGCTAATTTTTATTTTATTTTGTATTTTTAGTAGAGGTGGGATTTTGCCATGTTGGCCAGGCTGGTCTGGAACTTCTGGCCTCAAGTGATCCACCCTCCTTGGCTTCTCAAAGTGCTGGGATTACAGGCGTGAGCCACCGCGCCTGGCCTTCCATTACAATTTTAAGATGACATCTTACCAGGCTAAGCACTGTACACAGAATGGGTGTGCACAGATTACACCTTTGTCTAGTTTTCAGAAATTGATTTAATTTATATTTTGATCCTCTCTCTGCATTCTTCCTGAAGTTGGCTCTGCATCCAACCAGATGATCAAGTTTGAACATTGATAAGGTATGGGATGAAGGGAGCGCAAGAGGTCGAGATCCTCAACTGTTGTTTCACATGATTAGCTCTCAGGTCTTCTTTTATTCCTATCTACAAGTTATTCACAGATCCAGTTTCAACCCTTGCTACTTTTTCTCAGCTCTCAAGAATAAAGAACTTATTCTGTCCTCCCACCATATATGGAGAACTAGAAACTTTATGAGGTTAGCTGGGGTCTTGTGTTCCTAGGGACATCACCGAAATTGTTTCTTGGGACTTGTCTCATCCCCAGGGATCAACTAACAAATCAACCAAGAAAAGGGGACACAAGTTCTCTCTTCTCTCAGGCCTGTCAGGGGTTCTGTTCCTGCACTCACTCCTGGGGAGGGAAGGAACAAGGCCCATTCCTCACAGGCTGCCTCCTGGTCCCCAAGAACCCTTAGTTTCCTTTCCAAGTCAGAAGGAAACTAAGAGTTCCTTTCCAAGTCAGAAGGAAACTAAGAGTTCCTTCTCTCCCCTTAGTTTTTTTTTCCCCTAAAATTCGAATGCAGAAAGACTGCATCATGTTTTTGTCTCAAATTTATTGTTTGCTACCCTTAGTCCTTTCTATTACTGGCAGGGCCTGAACCCTTGAAATTTAAAAGCCAGAAATAGCTCCTCCTCTGCTGCTTTTTGCCAGCACATTCTTTAGCAATCTAAAGCCATGAATCCAGAATAACCTCTCACCTTGAATTGACAATAGAGGAAAAAAGGGGAACAGAGAATGCCAGGGGAAACTTAGCTAAAATTTTGCTAATATTTCAAAAACATAATCCCACTGAAACCAATTGCTCTAGTTCTCTCTAAATAATGGAATATGCCATAGATCAATATCAAGATATAGATATATATCAAGATGATACATGTTTTGTAAGATTTTTTATAAATTAGTAAAAAGAAAGTAAAAACTTGGCAAAGGACACAAAATAGTAATCTACAAAAAGAAGCAGGCCGGGTGCAGTGGCTCATGCCTGTAATCTCAACACTTTTTGGGAGGCCTAGGTGGTTGGATCACCTGAGGTCAGGAGTTCGAGACCAGCCTGACCAACATGGTGAAACCCCATCTCTACTAAAAATACAAAAAATTAGCCAGGCATGATGGTGGGTGCCTATAATCCAAGCTACTCAGAAGGCTCAAGCAGGAGAATTGCATGAACCTGGAGGCGGAAGTTGTAGTGAGCCGAGATCGTGCCACTGCACTCCAGCCTGGGCAACAAGAGCAAAACTCCATCTCAAAAAAAAAAAAAAAAAAAAAAAAATGAAGCAATACAGATGCCATATATAAATGTATACCAAATATGTTAACAGTAAATAGAAGTAAAATCTCCTAGGGATATTCATAGGGATGCAGCTTCAGAGGCCCCACTCTTGATATGTTGATGTAGAATTTCAAAGAAGAAATTTGGAAATCTGCATTTTCAGTTAAGCACCCACAAATATTTCTAGAGCCTACTAAAGTGTGGGTCCCACTGGTACTGAGGAAATTATACTTGTTCAGGGATATTAGAGTATGACTAAATCAGGATGACAAACGATCCTAATCAGGAAGTTAAACTTTAAATTATCTAAAGTAGGAATCAAAATACTGACAGAAAGAAAACACTACCATTACCACCAACAGCAGCAACAACCAACCAACCACATCTGTAGATGGTATTCTACTGAGAGGACATTTCCTTCTCTCTCCTATGATCTTGTATCCAAGATTCCAATGTATTATCCTGTGCTTTGTATCCTCTTACCTCCTTATACCACAATTTTTCCTTAGTTTTTTTAATTAAAATTTTGATTGCTACTATTTAATTTTAAATCTTTACATACCTGCATATTATCCTTATCTAAAAATATTTCTTTTGCCTCAACTTGGAGAGCAGAGATAATCAGTTATTGGTTTTCAGGTTTTTGAACTTGTACACAATGCCTTGATTAATTTACAGAATTCAACAGCTAACACAGAAATTATAATACCTGCCTAAATGAACATACATCTCACATGAAAACCAAATATGTTTTCAGTAGTCCTGTTACTAGGTGACATCTAGATGCACGAAATGTGAATAACACAGTGATGGCATTCCATAGGTAAATGTGGGTCAACGGAGCCTAAATGAAATTCTCTGGAAATAGACTTGTTTAAAGCAGCCCGCTCTGTGGTGGTAATTACATTTGCATTTATTAACCAAATGTAAACAGGATATGCTATAAAGGAAAGGAAAGTGAGAAATAGTTCTACCATCACAAGAAGATTCCATTTAGAGCACTGCCATCATCTCTTGGCAGAAATATCTTGTTGGCTTCATTTTGGAGCAGATTGCTTTGATCTCCTCTCCATTCCAAAATTTGGGTGCCAAGCTCTATAACTAGTATGTGAATGCCAATGTTTGTTAACTGACCAGAAAACAAAAAAGTCACATTCTAACAAACGATATCTGTGTTATTAGAACAGTTCTTGTCCCTAAATATTAATTGGAAAGCCTTTATGAAAGTTGAAGGGAAGTTCTGGTTTAGAATGTAATAGAATATGCAGATACAATATTTAGTATTTTTCTTAACCTGCTCTACATCCAACTACTACTCTCTTTTCCCATGCTTATGTAACACTTTAAAAAATTCATCTATGATTTCACAGGTTGTGTTGTACCATAATCACCTGTTTAGATGTCTATCCCAGCTCCTCAATCATGAGCAACTTGAGGAAACCATCTCTGGCACTATTACATCTAGCATAGTATATGCTTAATAAATGTTAGCTGAGCAAATGGGTAATTCCATAATAAAAGAATAACAAAGCCATGCTTACATATTTATGTCTAGCCAGAGTGTATACAAATGATGGAACAAACCATCTTATTCAGTGTGTAAGATAAATAGTGTCAACAGCATATGTTAGTTCTTATCAGATACAAAATTCAATTAAAAATTTCATGCAGTGTAGGTACTCATTAAATATGACCAATTGATTTGCTCTTCCATTTGTACATGGTGAAGGAGTTCTGCACAAAATCTTTTAGAGGTAACTGTCATGCAGCTGGCTCAGGTGTAACTTCTGTTGTAGACAGCTTTAGCTTATCTTTATTCACCATAAAAAAATCCTTTCTCATCAAAAGCAGCAGCAAGAAATATAGATTTTATTTCCTATATATTTTTTCAGTAGATTCTCCTGAAGATTTTAAGGGGGATGGTTTAAATGCACACCCCACAGAAATCAGCTTAGTTAATATTACATTCCATATGTGTTCTTCTCCAAATCCCTCTTCTGCCACACTACTATCCAGGATTCCTATCATTCTCTCTAACCTTCCACGCTCAATGGCTTCACCCTCATCTTCTACAGGCTTTGCCATGCATCTTCCATCATAAGTTTCTCTTGGACCAGATCCAGCAGACAGGCCACCTTTTAAGTAATTAAAAATACTATCATCTCGTTATGTTTAAAACCTCTCATTAAGTAGCAATTAGTCAAAATAAACTTGAAGGCGAATAGAAAATATTTCAATCCAGGTATTTGGATATTCTAAATTAAAAATACTTCTTAAAATTTAGAATAAACCTTTGAAAAATTCCAAAGATTCAAAAAGTGATGAATACCTATTATATAGAAACTTTTTTCTAATTCTAATACTCCTATTATTATGGTCCAAATTTTTATGATTCTTTAATTCTTTTTTAATACACTTTAGAATAGGTAGTATCAGAGGAATAGAGGTGAAATGTTTATCAGTTAACTCAATAGATTCAACTGTGTTCTTGAATGCAGTGATAGGTGCAAACAAATGAGATCCTATGTTCATAGATAATAATCTTGAGTGGTGAGAATGTGTGTCTTATTATCTTTTGTGTTTTTCCTTACTGTAAAATTTTCTTTTAAAAATTTCTTGTTTCCTCAAGCATTCTGTAGTCAAAGATCCCTTCTAGCTCCCCTAGTTTTCTTCCATGTCATGTGGTAACTTTCTTCTCATTTAGCCTCCAACCCTTCTTTCCTTGACACTCCTTTGCAAATCCTCTTCCTCCTTCTACTGCCTCTCATCTGTGAGCAGTTCTCCAATCCAGCCCTCAGACAGTCTTTCTGATGGGAAATCCCAGGAAAAGGGGGCCACCCATAAAAGCCAGGTACTTGAGTAGGTAAACAAAGTTGGAAGGTGAGAGTCCTGCCAGCAGCTTAGTTATTTGCTTACAGCAGGTTCCCTAACAAATCTGTGCTCACCTGAAAAGGTGCTCTTATCAAAGCAGGGGAAAATACTTGACACAGATGGGAATGTCCATTATCAAAACTTATTAAAGCCTGCAGCATTTAGAAGGTAAGCATTACAATCAGTAAAAATCAGAAAGTATGCAATGGCAGATTTCAATAGGACAATCCTTGCTTATTAACAAAGTGATCTCTTTGAGTGCACCCTGAGTCTTGGAAGCAAATGACTCCAGAAACTCCAGACACCTCAGCACTACCAGGGAATCTGAGCCATTCCCCCCACCCAACTGGGCAGAAGTAAAATCTGGGAAGGGTGTTCTCTGACAGCAAGAGATGTACAGCCTATTAGCATATCCTTATTTAAGGGGAATCTATTACTACCTCACAAATAAATTATACAGGGCAATTAAATATCTCAAAATTGAAAATGTTCAATAATGATAATTTCCCAAAAGCATTTTATAAACACTGCTGAGGGAAATTACCGTTTTCTTTTCTCCAAACTGTCCAAGCAAAAATTTCACTGGACTAAGTTAAACAGACAAGGAAGACTACCAGAATCCATTCTGAATTCAACTCTGCCAAATAAAAAGGGGCACTGGAGAGTTTTTAAGAGCTATGGGGAGAGGAAAGGCATTGTAGGATATCTGTGTTTGCTAACTGGCCTTACCTAAAAGAGATGTAAACTTTCTCTTATCTTCAAGATAAAATTCCCAAGGAAGCTAGGCTCCTACCCTCGCATCAATACTGGGCAATACCTGATATCCCAGCCATAGCCACTTACACTATCTTCCTTAATTACACTTTAAAGGGATAGCTTACGGGTTCTTCAGAAAGACATTCCTGACTTGCAAAACTGGCAAGAGGCTGGGACATTTATAAACCTTTCAGAGGGGCAGAGAAAGAATTTGCAATGACAAGTTTTCTACAGTAAACACTCTAAGCAAACGAAGATCAGAGGCCTAGAGTTGGGAAGAAGATTATCCAATGTTTAATCAAGGTAAGGGGAACTCTAAGCCCATCTTGCTCACGGTATTTGCAGGGTTGACTCTCACTATTCAAAGAGAATAATTCATGCACGGCTTAAAAGAAGGGTAATTAGAGCAATACTACCCCTACAGCAATGCCTCCTCTTAGTAAAATGTTCTAAGATCATTGTCAATAAAATCTCATTTGGAATTTATTGTTTTCAAGTTAATTAAAAAGGAACATGTTTGCTTTAAAAAGAACTATTTAATCTCCAACAATATGCAAAAACCTTACAATGGCTTCTGTTATGATTTTGAAATATTCCTTGGGTAACAGTGTTGATTAATCCTGAAAAAAGGATTTAATTGTATTACATAACTTTGGATAAGCAAATAATTTCTATTAAGATGTGTCTTTATTCAGCAGTTGAGCTATTCATAAGATACCTGAAATAAACACTAAATTTGGATCAGTGAAAATATTTTCTCTTTCTTTAGGCTATCGTTACCTTTCAAAAAATATTTTAAATTCTTATTATAGGCAAAGAATAATACCTCCAGATTTAATGAGTAAAAACATGAATAAGGCAAATCTTTGCTCTTAAACTCACACACTATCAAAATAGTTTACAAACATCACCTTGTAGCTCTAATACCAGGTAGTTTGAAATTAGTGCCATAAATGAATGTGAATTGCTGAGGCATTATCGAAACAGGAAAAATTAAATCCTGTTATGTCTCTTTCAGCTCACAAGTATTTTGGTCAAGTATTAAAAGGCTGCAAGTAACATAAGCCTCTGATTTTTCAACAAAAAGAGTGAAACATTAGCAAGCATAAATTTATCTCATGGAACCCAAGGCTAGCCTTCAGAAGCAAATCGATCCAGAAACTGGATAATAAAGAACCCAAAATTACTCTTTGTCTTTTTGAAGTGTCATGGTCTCTTATTTCTGCTTTTCTCCCTTTAGTTTTCTCTTTTTCTAAAAAAATTGCTTTCTCTACTTTGACATGCACAAGGCCAAGCATGATTGACCCAGACCTTAATTTGCATCACTTCTCAGTTCAAGAGCTAATAAAAACTGACCCATGCCTCGAAGACCCAAATCCAAATGCCCTGAAGAGAATGCTTGGAAGTATTTGGGCCTAAGTGGCCTAGCTTGGGCCAGGCATGCATCTTAGTCCAAACTTGCAATATTGTGATATAATAAGAAATATATATTTGGTCTTTGCCCTTTGTTGCAGATAGGGGTGTTACGAGAATCTTTTGTTCTAATATTTGGTCTCTGACCTAGTTCCTGACACAGAGCTCCTAACTCCTCGGCAATTTTCTGAGTGATAGGAGTATCTGGCATAGAGCTCTTAAGTCCCTTGGAATTTCCTCAATTATATGAGTGTCTTTTATTCTAATGAGGTAACACTTGGTGGGCTCCCGGATAGGATGGGAGGAGGTGGTTGCCAGAAGAATGAACTATGTGATTAAGGGCTGGAACTCTCAGCCCTACTCTCAGACCTCTGGGAAGGGGAGAGGTACTAAAGGTTGAGTTGATCATCAATTGTCAGTGATATAATCAATCATGCTTTTATAATGAAGCCTCCATAAAAATGTAAAAAGAGAGGTTCCCTATAGCTAAACGCATGAAGGTGCCTGAAGGGTGTCTTACGCAGAGGGCTTCCACGCCCCTTCCCACATAACTAGTCCTATGCAGCTCTTTATCTGTTATTCTGTATCTTGTGTAATATTCCTTATATTAAACTGATAAACATAAGTAAATGTTTCCCTGAGTTCTGTGAGTTGTCCTAGCAAATTAATTGAAGTTAAGAAGGGAGTAATGGTTACTCCAGTTTATAGCTGGTCAGTAAAAAGTATGAGGGACGACTTACTACTACTTGCAATTGGCATGTGAAGTGGGGGCAGTCTTGTGGGAATGAACCCTTAACTTGTACAATCTTATTCTAACTCCAAGTGAATAGTGTCAGAATTAAGTTAAATTGTAAAACATCCAGTCAGTATACACTGGAGAATTGTTTGGTGTGTGGTGAAAAACACCCGTATATCCCGTGTCAAAAGTGTTAAGTGGTGAATTTGAGAGTAGGAAAAACACTTTTTTCCTTTCTATCTCAAAGAAAACTATAACTAGAGGTTAAGGTACTGAGATACAATGAGGCCCACCACTATAATCGGGAGAAAAATTTCCCAAAGGAAACATATGTTAGGACATTAACCCAAAATAAGTCTAAGACAACAAGATAGATACTACCAAGAAGAACTCTCTTCAATAAACCTATTCTGTGGCATTTCCTCTTAGCAGAGATGAGGTTCTAAAGTCTGCACATATTGCAAAACTAAGTAGAGACAACATTACCTTTGAACTATCTTAAATAGCTCTAAATCCCTTCGTGTGTGGTTTACATTAATACAACCCTAGAATCTTATAGCATGCTTTTGCTACAAATGGAAAATAACTGGCTATTGACACAACTGGCTAAAACAACAAGAAGGAAAACGTGCCATCTCACAAATGGCTCCAGGATTTGTCAGTTTGGTCATTTGGTGACATTATAAGCAGCAAAGTTCTTTTCATCTTTCTGTTCTGCCATCTTCAGCATGTCTGACTGCCCCCAAGCGAGTGCCCTTTGTGCTCATAAATAGCCACAGCAGACCAGGCACCAATTCATAAAGGATGATATCCAAAATCTCTTCCTTATTCATCTAATTTAAGGCTTTCCCAAAGCCTTCTCAGCCTTCTCCCTCTAAGTCTCAGTCAGAAATGTGGCAGAATCTACCCTAAACAAACTCTGGGCTGGTGGGGCTGGATCACTGTAGTCGGTTTCTAACAGTCAAAATTTACTCAGCAGCCATTATGGGCCAACCTGGACACCATACAGAACTAAGCTTCTTTCAGTGTGGCAAAAGAAAAAAAGGAATAATTTGGAATTCAATTAGTATACTTTTGGTTCTAGCTGTGTTTATTTTAGGTCTAATTAAGAAAAAGAAAACAGTGAAAATAAACCTTAAGTTCACTAAGCCTAATGAAACTTCAAGATTATATACTTACAGAAATCATTTTTTTTTGTATACTGTATATTGACATCCTGTGACCTGGTGATCTGAAATACTCTTTGGGAACTTCTTGTCAAGGATATATAATTGAGGCTCTAAAGCCTAAAGAAATGAAGCAAAATTACTATTTTAGGCCAAATGGAAGATAGAAATAAACTTACGCAGCTTGTGAAAAAGTCATTTGGGTAAAATGGAAGAATACTTTTTCACTGGCCCAGTCATTCTGTGGCGTATATTACAGGGGCCTCAAGGGATCATGCTGCCCTCAGGCCCTTTGAGAACCCACCAGCAAAAGCTAAGGGTTATATACCATGCCTCTCCTCTAGGACATCAACGGGGTCACATCTGGCTAATTGGAAGACCCACCTTCGCATATCTATTTACACTAAATTCCTAGTAGACTGAGAGACATTGAAATACCTACGCTATGGGAATTTGACTCCAGGCAGCAAAAAAAAAAAAAAAAAAATTATTTATATCTTAAAGTTCTTGTCTATACCTTCGTACAGATTTTCTATCTAAAAAACTGTGCTAGTTTATTGTACTTAACTATAACCTTCTTGAGAGCAGATCTTTGATATCCACAGCATTATGTTTGTGGCCAGGGTCTACTGCCCACAAAGTGTCCAGTAAATGAAAAGAACATTTTCTTTCTTTACCCAGTTCTACACCTTTACCCAAGTCACAATAGTAAGCCAGTTGTCTTGTAAGTGCATAAATGTCATCAATAACAGCACAACCCTTGTAAAATGTTGCATAAAAACAAACATATATAAAGCCTGATGGTAAAATTGAACAGAATATACTCAGTCCTCAAGGAGGTCGTGCCACTCCCTAAATGTAGATTGTACATAATGACTTCCCTAGAAACAGAGGCCTACCTTGGAGATATTGCGGGTTCAGTTCCAGATCACTGCAATGGAAGAATGTCACAATAAAGAGAGTCATAGGAATTTTTTGGTTTGCACTGCATATAAAAGTTATGTTTATATTATACTATGGTCTCTTAAATGTGCAACAACATTATGTCTAAAAAAATGTATATACATTAATTTAAAAATACTTTATTCCCCAAAATTGCTAATGATCATCTGACTCTTCAGTGAGTCACAATGTTTTTGCTGTTTGAGGGTCTTGCCTTGACATTGATCACTGCTGACTGATCACAGTAGTAGATGATGAAGGTTGAGTGGCTGTGGCAATTTCTTGAAATAAAACAACAATACAGTTTACCACAGCAAGTGACTCTTCCTTTCTCTATAGCATACAATGCTGTTTGATAGCATTTTACTCCTGAAAGAACTGTCAACATTTTAGTCAAACCTCTCAAATCCTGCCACTGCTTTACCAGCTAAGTTTCTGTAATATTGTAAATCCTTTGTTGTCATTTCAACAATGTTCACAGAATCTTCAGTATGGGTAGGTTCCATCTCAAGAAACCATTTTCTTTGCTCCTCCATAAGAAGCAACTCTTTATCCATTCAAGTTTGATGGTGAGATTGCAGCAATTCAGTCATATCTTCAGGCCCAGCTTCTAATTCTAATTCCCTTGCTATTTCTCCCACATCTGTAGTGACTTCCTCCATTGAAGTTTTGAGCCCCTCTCCCCCAGTCATCAAATTCTTCCAAACAATTAATGTGGTTTAAAATATTTAGGAAACCATGGCATAAACAGATGTGCTGTCATCCAAGCTTCTTTTTTTCCCTTTATAGAGCACAGGTAAAGTACTATAATTCTTAATGGCCCTAGGATTTTCATAATGATAAAGGAGCACTGACTTCAACTTAAAAGTCACCAGCTGCATTAGCTCCAAACAAGGGAGTCAGACCGCCCTGTGAAGATTTGAAACCAGGCATTGACTTCTCCTAGCCATGAAAGTACTAGATGATATCTTTATCCAATAGAAAGCTGTTTCATTTAGATTAAAAATATGCTGTTTACTGTAGCCACTTTTATCAATTATCTAAGCTAGATATTCTGGATAACTTATTGAAGTTTCTCCATCAGCACTTGCTCTTTCACCTTACACCTTTATGGAAACTGCTTCTTTCCTTAAATCTCATGAACCAACCTCTGCTAGCTTCAAACGTTTCTTCTGCAGTTTCCTTAACTTTCTCAACCTTCGTAGACTTGAAATGTCTTATGCTGGTTTAGGCTTTGGCTTAAGGGAGTATTGTGGCTGATTTGATCTTCTATCCAGACCACCTGAACTTTCTCCATATCAGCAATAAGGCTGTTTTGCTTTCTTATCATTTGTGTGTTTACTAGAGTAGCACTTTTAATTTCCTTCAAAAAACTTTTTCTTTGCATTCACCACTTGGCTAACTTTTGGCCCATGAGGTCTAGCTTTCAGCCTGTCTTGGCTTTCTACATGGCCTTCTCACTAACCTTAATCATTTCCAGCTTTTAATAAAGTGAAAGACGTGTGACTCTTCCTTTCACTCAGAGGCCACTGGAATTTTGTTAATAGGACTAATTTCAATATTATTGCGTCTCAGGGAATAGGGAGGCCTGAAGAGACAGAGAGAGATGGGGAAATGGCCAGTCACTGAAGCAGTCAGAACACTCCCAACATTTAGCAATTAAGTTCATCATCTTATATGTGCATGGGTCATGGTACCCTAAAACAATTATGATAATAATATCAAAGATGGGTGAATTAACAATCACTGATCACAGATCACCACAACAGATAAAATAATAATGAAAATTTGAAATATTGTGAGAAGGACCAAAATGTAACCCAGAGACATGAAGTGAGCAAATACTGTCAGGAAAGTGGAGCTGATAGACTTGCTTGGTGCAGGGTTTACACAAGCCATTACTTTATAATAAATGCAACATCTACAGACTGCAATGAAGTGAAGCACAATCAATGAGGCTGCCTGTGATACCTTATAAAAAGGGGGGAAAAGAGTAACATTTCAGTGGAAAAACTTGACAAACATTACTTCAGCCAGGTGGTCAAGATCAGCATCAACAGTGAAAAGTCATTTTGACAGTAAGTACTTTGAATATGATGTGATAAGAATGGTATTCTTATAGTTTTTCTGTCCAAAACACATTGCCCCAGTCTAGTCATGAGAAAAACCTCAGCTCATCCCAATAGGAGGGCATCTTACAATTTATCTAACTGGTACTCCTCAGAGCTCTCAAGATCATCAAGAACAAGGATCACCTGAGAAATTGTCACAGCCAAGAGGAGCCTAAGGAGACACGATGACTTAAGGTGATGTGATATCCTGGATAGGATCCTGGAACAGAAAAAGGATCTTAGGTAAAAAGTAAGGAAATCTGAATCCAGTATGGGCATTACTTAAAAATAATATATCAATATTGGCTCATTAATTGGAATAAATGTACCATACTGATGATAAGAAGTTAGTAATAGGGAAACTGGATGTGGGGTACGTGGTAACTATCTGAACTATTGGAATTTTTCTGTACCTCTAAACCTGTTCAAAAAATAGTTTATTTGTTTTTTTAAATTGGGAAGAATAACATATCTACCATTTATCACTAGGAATTTGGTACTTTCTATAAAGATGTTGGAATGGGTCACTGGAGGAAACATATGGGTCTCCAGAGCAGATACAATTGCCTAGATCTTTACCTCATGCTAGTCTGGAAGAAGAGAAATGCAGTCCCCAAACTGTGGCATTTCGATAGATTATCAGCCCTTTGTGAGTCTCCAAAGAGACACCACATACCTTCTTAATGGGGAAGAGTGTATAAAGGGTAAGGTTGGAGACTAGGCAAGTCAGTCTGGTGAAGGTTGCCCACATAGTATGTACAAAAGGAGCACTCCCTGGCATCAGGTCTTTTCTCTACATTGTCTATTGTCACGCAACTAGGGAGAAAGCAGGAAGACCACTAACACTTGGTTGACAGGCCTGGAAGAATCAATCCAAATCCCCTGAACTTTAAAACTCTCCTCCCAGAGTTTTGTCTCCTCAGAACCAATAAAGATGCACAATATTTTCTTGAATTAAAAAAAGTTTACATTACAGTACTAATCTTCTCCAACAAATTTTTAGAAGTTTTAAACCAGTTCTACCTAAGACAGATAAATAACAAATGAAATAAAGGATGAGGTTGCCTGGAGCTGGCTCAACTACTTTGTGTGCTGGTTATAGAATGAGAACATTCTACTTTTTAAATTACAAATGTTATAAACACTGGAAAAAGAGACTGAAAGATAACACATGGTATTCAGTCAGAAACAGCTGCATAGAGCCAATCTAGATGCCTGTTTCTTTCTGATTCACAAGGTATATTTTAAGGATCCTGAGAATTCTTGTCATGGAAACCTGCTTAACTTTGCTTAACCCAGCCTTTTCTAACATTATTTGAAGAAAAATTCATTTTTTTGTGGTTATCTCATAGTGATTAGTGTCTGTAAAACACTCTGTGAAAATCACCCGAGATTAAAAGTTATAAAAAAATTAGACTTAGGTCATGGCTGTAAATCAATGAACATGCATATTTTACTCTACAGATAATTCTTAGTAAATTAAGAAGTATTGCATCTCACTACCCACTCTGTAAGTCCCTATTAAAATGTTCAGACTGGATGTGCAACAATGAGCAGAGAAAGAAGGTGCTCTCTCTCTATGAATAATTCTTTTTTCAGAGAGGAAGATTTGCACCAATTGTGTATGTGTGTGCATATGATTATCTTTGTACAACAACTCTGAAGATTCTAGGACTGCTCGTTCTATCAGGTTATCTGTGTCACTGCTTCTTCCAACTATTCACTGATCGTTCATTTTAAACTGTCTGCCATTGCTGGTTCATTCTGTTTCTTTTCCAGAAGTGCGGGATTCCAGAGATCAGCAGACAAATATGGCTCTACTCCTGCCTTCAACGAGTTCTCACAACTAACCAGGAGCATTTCTTCCTTTACGAATGTTATTTTAAAGGAGTTCTAAAACAATAGGTTGTATATATTACTACTTATTATTCATTTATTTGACAAATATTTATTGAGGATCTACTATATGCCAAGCGCTGTTTCATGTACTGGAGACAGTGATGGATCAAAGTTCATGCCCTCGTGGAGCTTACATTACATGTGGGAGATAAATATATACATGAGCAAATAATGTGTCAGGGGCATTGAATGCCATGAAAAAATGAAACAAGGTAAAGGGGGTAGAAATGGAAAGGAGAGTGTTATTTTATTTAGTGATGTCAGGAAAGATGCATCAATAAAGTGGCATTGGAGCAGAGATCTGAAGGCAATAAAGGAGCTGGCCATGCCAAAATTATGGAGAAAAGTGTTCCAGTGGGAAAGCATAGCCAGGCCCTGAGATGGGAATGTGCTTGACGTGTCCTAGGAATAGCAGAGATGGCCAGTGCAGCTGAAGTAAGGGATGGGTGTAGGAGATCGGGGCAAAAAGCGTGGTAAAGAAGCAAAGCCAGATCATGGTGGGATTTTCATTCACAGTTAATACTTTGAATTTTACTTTCATTCAAATTGGGAAGCCATTTTAGAAATTATTTTTTAAACATTTTATTGGGATTAATGTTCTAATTTCTCTGATTTTCCTATTTTTTGCATAAAAATATCAAACCACAATAATCGGCAAAATTACAATGACAGAAACATACTCATCAAAATTAAATTCTGAAATTTTTTTTCTCTAGTTCAATGTTCTCCTCTTAGCAGCACCAAAATGATACATTATTTTCCAAGTTCTATGATATTTTGCTATAGATTTTAACTTAAAAAATTATACATTCTTACTTTCAATAATGACTTTGAACTTTACTACTTCTGGCTAAGTTTTACATTTTTTGATTAATCATTCATAGAGGTCTATCCTTTCCTTTCAATTTTCATTTCAGCCCTCAAATCCTCAAATACATAGGTTTATAGTTTCCTATTTCTCAAAGTCGTTATGCTGCAAGATTCTCCTTCCTTTGCAATGGTCCATCTCTTCACTGATTTATCCTCTATCCTCAATTCTTCATTGTCTTCGACTAATTTAATTTATGAAAAAAATCCACAGTATTTCAAAGGAATCTTTTCCCATTAGCCAAGGTTGTTCACCAGCCAAGAAACCCTTAGGGCCAACCAAATTACCCATCAAATCTTGATGAAGCTTGGAGAGATATAGAATTTGCTTCCTTCTGTTGGCTAACATATAAATGTAGCAATAATATTTTGTAACCTAAATTCATTACCAATTATGGACATATCAGATATTCTATTTTGGAATGCGTTGCATATTAACTTACAAGAAAAGAATTCCAAAGCCTGCCATCAAATTCTTCTTTGTGTCACTTGACAACGAGGCACTAAAAACAATTACAACACATGGATATATCCCAAGATCATGAGCCATAGTTTTATATAGAAACCGAGGGTTTTAAAAGCTTAAAGCAGTTGAATTAACAAATCATTGAATAAGTCAAAATAAATAGTTCACAAATTGTCAACCAAAATGTACACATAATTTTGATTAGGGAAAGAGCACATTAATAAATTTGACCCATGACCTTAACTTAAAGGAACTCATCTGTTATCAATATAAATTTAAAGCAGCACAAACAGACACATTCTTCTTGTCACAACAGACAAACCCAAATTGTTTGCTTGAAATATATGAATTTCCAGTCTTTCTCTGAAAATTTTCTTTTAGTTCACTTTTGAGAATTAGTAACTAAATTGTATAAAACATATCTGTACTACTCCCTAATAATATTTAAGTACATATATATTCTTAAGGATATATATAAATTCAAATATATATTATATATAAATACATACTATATATAAATATATATATGGTATGTTTATACAGAGGATATATATATGTCTACTCCTCATCCTGTTAAGATATTGTTTTTTTCCAAAATAGCATTTGATAATTCACATTAAAATATGGGGGATAGTAACAACTTCTAAAGGACTCTCAATGCTTGGCTGATGGGAGCTTAAAACAGGATCATGAGGAAAATGTAGTGATACTGTTTTGTCATTCATGTTTAAAGACACTTCAGTGCCTACTTTTTCCTGGTGCTCTGATAGGCACAATGGAGAATGGAAAAACAATGTGGTTCTGGACCTCAAGCAGCATGTCAGTAGTGGAAGAGATAAGGTGCACAATAACTAGATACAAAGTAGGATGTGAAAGGTATAATGTGTGACAACAGAAACATCTGGGACTTAAGGGGAGATAGTGATCATTTCCACTTGAGAATGTTCTAGAGACTGCTTGTAAATAGAAAAATGATCATTAGCATAGCTACATTAATAATTACCTAAATAGGTTGAAAGAAAATAGAGTGGCAGTGAACAAAACTGATTCTTTGGATCCTGACAGAATCTTATTAAAATGGTGTCAGATAAAACATTACAGGGAGCCCATAACTAAAAGACACCTTGTTGATGTGGCTATGATATGCAAATTAACCAATCTGACAATCTCATCAATATGATTCCTAAGAGTTTTATATTAGTTTTGCTTAGCAATTTTACTTTATAGTTTGTCATTATTTTTTAAGTTTTAAAGAAGCTATTTATCTCTAATTTATGCAACCTGTGTGCCAAAACTTTTGAAGCTTTTAGGTTGCTCAGTCATGGCTACAAAATAACTAGCATGAAACCTAAGGTTCTGGGATAAAATATTTAGCTAGAAATTTTAAAGCCTAGTTAATACATTTAACACAAAAACTTATATAATAATAATGATGATAATGAATGTGACTCATGATAACCATTAGAGTTGAATAAAAATTAAATTAATGATGGTTTTAAAACATAAAATGATCATTTCAAGGGAAGATTAGTTTTGTGTGACCATATGGTGCAAACACAGAATAGAATTTGATGCCATGAAGAGGCACTGTGATAATACACAGGCAAACATTTCTCCTGTATTTGACTCAGTTATCAGATATTCAGGAATTCTCCACTGTCTAAGGTTAACCACCTCCCTACTCCTCTCAGCATGAGATACCAGACCTCTCACACTTGCGGCTGTGCCTCTTTTTCTAGTATCCATCTCATCTACACTTTGCTTTAACAAGGTTCTTGGGTTTTTTTGTTTGTTTCTTTTTTTTATTTTTTTTAATACAGCACGCCTTTCCTTATCGTGACTTTTGCTGCCTGGAGTATAGACCCTTCTCCATATCTATGGGCAAAGTAACCCCATCAAGGCCCAACTAAAACGTGACTTCTATCATTAAGTAAAATAGTTACTACAGCCTTAAACTTGACTAGACGTTGTGCTACATCTTAAATAATTCACAGGGGCAGTGAGAAGAGTGCAGACATTGCAAAGAAATACACAGAGGACGCAACCACTGGAGGTACTGCGGTCAGGAGCAGTGAACGTGAACGAAAGGAAGGAAACTGGAACCAAGCAAAATAAGGAAAAGCAGAGAAACCAATGCAGGCAGCTAGCTCAAGGGGTGTGTGTTTGTGTGTAAGGGTATGGAGAAGGGAAAACAGTGGTTCAGGGGGTAACTAGGAATCCCATGCAGTAATGTGGCAAATTCAGACTTCGTTCCTACAGAGATCAATCTTTTTTTCATGTTTCCTTGTTCTCATTTATTTTAATTGTAAATGTCTTTATTGAGATATAACTCACATACCACACAATTCACCCATTTAAAATATGCAATTTTATGTTTTTAATACATTCACAGATATATGCAACTATCATCACAACTTTAAATCATTTTTGTCACTTCACCAAGAAATCCCTTATCTTTTAGCCATCATCCTTTCCTCTGTCCCCATTGTCACAGCCCTAAGCAAGCACCAATCTACTTTCCGTTTCTATAGATGTGACTATTAAGTGTCAAAATCATATACTATGTGGTCTGTGTGACAAGATTCTTTCACTTATGTGATGGTTAGCTTTAGGTGTCATCTTGAGTGAATTAAGGGATACCCAAATGGCTGGTAAACATCATTTCTGTGTATGTCTGTGAGAGTGTTTCCAGAAGAATAAATAAATGGATTGAGTAAAATGATTCACCCTCACTGAATAGGCTGAGGGTTGAGTCATGCATCTTCTCCTGATCATAGTGTGTTAGTTCGTTTTCACACTACTGATAAAGACATACCCAAGACTGATGGTTTTAAAACACAAAATTTACAAAAGAAAAAGGTATAATGGACTTACAGTTCCACATGGCTTGGTAGGGCTCACAATCATGGCAGAAGGCAAGGAGGAGCAAGTCACATCTTACATGGATGGAGGCAGGCAAAGAGAGAGAGAGCCTATACAGGGAAACTCCCATTTTTAAAACCATCAGATCTCATGAGACTTATTCACTATCACGACAACAGCACAGGAAACACCTGCCTTCATGATTCAATTACCTCCCACTGGGTTCCTCCCATGACACGTGGGAATTATGGGAGTTACAACTCAAGATGAGATTTGGGTGGGGACATGGCCAAACTATATCACATGGACATTAGAACTTCAGGTTCTCTGGCCTTTTGATTCTGGGACTCGCACTAGCCACTACCCTTCCCCACCAGCTTTTGGTCTCAAACTGAGAATCACACCATCAGCTCCCCTGGTTGACTTGAAAAGTGGACTCAGCCACCCTACCATCTTCTTTGGTTCTTCAGCTTGCAAATGGCACATCATGGGACTTCTCTGCCTCCAAAATCATGTGAGCCACTTCACCTAATAAATCCTCTCTCAATTATCTGTTCGTATATATTCTATTTTTTGTCGTTTTTCTGGAGAACCCTAGTTAATACAACATAGGATATGTTTATGAGGTTCCATGTTGTATCAGAAGTCAGTATCTTAACAGGTAGACTAACCCATTAGAAGGTAGAATCTACCATTGCAAGTGGTGGAACAAAAAACCATGTCTCAAAAACATCCACCCTCTCAGAACAACTTTGTAAGAGTTAAACAAAGTATGAGAATTCCCTATAAAATTGGCTTCAATTTAGAGCAGGTCTTCATGTCCAAGGAGGACTTCAACACTAAGATGAATAAACAAAATACCAGACTAGTTACTGACTAGGCCAATAAAGATGGAGGCAGTAAAGTCTAGGCAACAAAGAATGGTGTCTCCTGACATCCCAAATATAAAGTCTGGCAACAAAGCAAACTATAGACTAAACGCAATTATTGCAGTCTCATAGCTCCTCCTTATTTTTATATCATAGATAATGAAACAAATTAACAATAGCAAAAAATAAAAACCTGTAGGTCTTCTGTAATAAACATAAAAAGAACAACACAATAGGCTTGTTTTGGTTATTATAAACTATCAATGTCATTATGATCATGAGAAATAGAATCACTTCAGAATAAGACTTTTTCATGAGGCAAGAATTGTTTACTTACTAATTTGGGAATGATGTACTATTTTCTATAACATCTGTTCATTGTTCATATATTGGTAAACTTACAATACTCTGTCCTTGACAAAGAGGGACAGTTAAAGTTCTTAAGTAAAAATTTGAAAAATGAAAGTGCATATTGACCTACCAGATTCCTACTGGTTTTAAAAACAGATAAAATATTTATATTGTTCAGGATTTTTATAACTAGTTTACTGTTAATTTGAAAATTTGAAGATCTTATATAAACCAGAAGTATTTCAAATTCATAATGCTTTCACTTTACTATAAAATATTAGAAATTAAAATCAGTAGCAATTGTTTCATAAATATAAACAGATTTTTGCATTATTTAAATTTTTTTGTATAATTTAAGGTTTTCAATAGCCCATGCCTTTTCTCTAATGTGTAGAGATTAGATGTGGAAAAGGGACTACACTCCAGGGAGTTCACATTAGGTATATTCAGGTAGAGCTAGCCTTCATATTAATATATAATTTCAGGTAAATATTTTAATGTTAAAGTTTTTAAAAGCACTACATGATTAAGCTCATTGTTATTATTTTAATGAAACCTTTATTGTGACATAATTCACATATAATAAAGTTCATCTCTTTAAATTATAAAGTGTAATGGTTATTCCATGGTTTTAAATGCAAAATCACCACCTTTACTTTAGAGTCAACACCTCTCTTTCTCTAATGGGCACTAATAACCAAAGCTAGAAATCTTTGTTTGATCTTTTTTGCCCTTCTTTTTTACCCTCTTTATGAAATATGTCAAAATCACTTTTCAATCAACTTTTGAAATGTTCACTGGTCTCCTCCCTGTGGTTAGAAACATTACTTAATTCCTTCCACTATTCCTTTAATTTTTTTCTCTATCAGGAATGCTTTCTCCTCCCTTCTGTCTGCTATCCAAATCTCATCCATCTAAAATCCTATAAGATTGTTCTCTATCATACAAATATGTATGTGTTATATAAATATATACATACATTTTATGCAAATATTAGAAATACAAATTTGCCACCTTAAGATATCATACATTTTCAAAGATAACTCGCACACTTATCCTTATTGTGTTGCTGAAACACCAGGCAGTCTAGGTCCTGCTGCTCACAGCACAGAAAGCCAGTGACTGAGAAGATGGGTACTGTCAAGGAAGAAGGCTTTAATCTGGTGCTGCAGTCAAGGAGAAAGGAGCCCAGTCTCAAATCCATCTCCCCAACCAACTAAAACTAGGGGTTTATATAGCAGGGAAGAAATGTAACAATGTGTAAGAAAACAGGCACTAGGGAAGGGCAAGGAAGCAATCATGATGAATAAGGGGTTGAGCATCTCATTGTCTGTATGTGGCAAACTGGTGAGTTTCAGTTTTTTGATACTTTTCTGAGAGGCCTGAAGGTCATTTCCTGAGGAAGGAACTCAGATAAAACAAATATAAGGTTCAAGCTTTAAGACCATAAAGGTTAACTTAATCCTCAGGATGAGGATATTAAAAATGTGATTTTTGAATCAGTTGGAAAACCAGTAAAAGTCAAGTCAATAAAGCTGGGCAATAGTATCTTCAGGTTTTAAAAAAGTATGTCAGTAAGAGACAGGTAGTCTCATGTGGTTTTGTAACTTACTCTGAAAGCAAATCCACATGACAGCATTCCAAATTTGTTATGCTGTGGCAGTTCCAACGGACTTAGTTTGCCAAAGTGACCCTTTGAATGACAATATCTTTTTGAGTACACAAATTATGTTTTGTATTTTAATCACACCAATCAGCCACATATTATTCAAAAATTATTGTTTTATATGTTGTCTTCTAAAAATCAAAGATTGTAAGCTCCGTGAGGTCAGAATTTTTGCCTAATATGTTCATATTCTTCACAACGCATAATAGTTTTATTTCTAAGGAAGTGGCTATTGTGGATTCACTGACAGAAGTCCACACGATGTGTACAGTGCTTCATGATATAATTCAAGAATCAGAGAGATGGCCCACATATTTTAAACAACTTTTGATTTTGCTATGAGATTTACATAATGAGTTTTCATTATAAGATCTAAAAGTCCCTGAGGAACAAAGACAAAAGCAATTTTTAAAAAAAAAAAAAAAGAATAAAATGGTAAACTGCATTTGCAGAATTGCTTTTGGGTACTGGAATATACAAGAAATGAATTAATGAAAAATACTGGAGTGATAAGTTTTATATTATGATCCCAAGAGATGTTATGATACAAGCAAAACTAATCAATGTAGATTATTCAGTTATTATTTCTACTTCAAGGGGATTCCTGAATCATTAAACTTAGTAATTTCTATAGCTACTATGGGTCTCTGATTATATTGCTCACCTAATGAAACAGTTAACAGATTACCACACTGAAAGTTCTCAAGGGGGAAAATGTCTAAAATATTCATCTTTTAAATTTCAAGTCTTTAATCAGGATTGTTAGCTAGGGTGGACTTAATGAAGTTTCATCATGTACCTAAATTCAACTTTTAGGACATGAAGATTTTTTGTATTTTATTTTTAAAAACATAGCAATAGATATTTTTATGATATTTAAAAGGGAAAGTTTGTATGGCCACAAGATTTGAAGTAAGCATTTATAGAAACAAAGCATTAGTTCTTGAAGTTTAAGGGAAAAGCTGACAATATAATTGTATAACTGGGCGCTTTCCTAATCTTTCTACGTCTGCACCCTGTTCTCTTTAAGGAAGTGAACACCATGAATACCTTTTTGAGGTGTCAGTCTCTTCATGGAACCCCTCCTACAGGATAGGGTTCACCTCCTACAGGATTGAATACCCCTCCCTTACTAAATCTTTTGGACCAGAAAGGAAATATCCTTAGAACTACATACTAACTTTGGATAGGAAACTGATGCCATGAAATACTTTCTCATCTAAATCTTATCTTTTGATGTCTAGTGGTTGGTTGAGTGGTGGGTTAGCTTCTGTGCATATAAAAGTTGACGTGTGATTTTCAAGGTAGTAGGGTGATGGTACTATACAGTTTGCAAAAACAGGACCAGTAATATGTTGTTAAGAGTGAGAAACAAATAATATGAAGCTCATAGTGCTGTACTAGTTATATGTTGTTACAGGTGGGAAACAAATAATATGAAGCTCATAGTGCAAGCAGAAAAAGTTAAACTCTATACAATCATTTTAGTCCAGTGGGACAATCATTTAAAAAGGTTGAGAAATGCAGGGTAAGCCACCTAGAAACAAGTTATTTAACCCTAGTAAAGATTGCTTACTTTTTGACCACACTGACCAACTCTACTCTTTTTGTTTGTTTTTGACTCTCGAATGTGAAATGCTTGTACAAATAATCCATACATACATTTAGTTTAATGTGTTAACAATTGAAAATTATTTTGAAAACAAAACTCATATATGATACTCTTCACTCCTTTCTGCAATAAGGAATTATGCTGTTTTATTCTAGAAGAGGGATCCTTAAAGCACTCTTCTAAGAAAAGTACATTGTGGATGATGTGAATGAATAGAATCCCCATAAATGTGGAAGAAACTCATATGCTCTACCATTATCCTTTCTCTGGGGGTCTACACTAAAATCCATTTGCAGACCACATTGCCTGTGATAGGGTGTGAACTGAAAACCTGGACTTTCTCTCTAAGTCCAATCCCGTGGTTCAATCACTTGTAATTGATATTTATGTATAAAATAATACAATACAGCTCCGCATTTTAAATTACTTAGGCTAAACAGAATACACAAGTATTGCCCATGAATAAGGCATTTGAATTATTTACATGTTAATTTCAAGCTTAACCAAACCTTTTTATTAAACTAATCTTATTCTTTACTCCTTCTCTCACTCACATAGACCAAAAATATAAAGAAAGAATATATCTGAAGCCAAATCAACTCATATTGTTTTCAAATGTTTGCCTTACATGAAGATATATTTTAAGCAGATATTTGACATCCATTATTTGACTCCTCCAGAGGATCTTATCATCCACTCATTGCACTTGATATCAAAGCAAATATCAGTGTACAGACTGACTCAGGTCTTTATGTTATATACTGCTGCATGTAATCAATTTGGCATACAATATATGGTTTACATTATTTGGAACAAATTTTTGTTTCAAAAACTGTTGCTTGTAACCTATTCTATAAGCCCTATATTTTAGATAAACAGTATTTCTATTTACCATGGAGAAATAGGACTCCAAGAGAAGCTTGCTGTAGAAATTCAGTAAATATTTGAAATTGAACTGATTCTACATTAGTTATATCTTTCAGGAAAAGTGGTAAATCAGAAATCTTTTACCTCTCTGAACCAAGGAAGGTAAGAATTTAGGAACTGCCAGAGAGAGCCTAACATAGCCGTATTCTTAAATTTAGTATTTATTATTACCACTTAATATGTGCTACTGAGCAAAACATATTTCCGAGTCCACAGTCTAGTCAGAGAGAAGTCAAGTAGCCCAATGCCATCCTATAAGGTGCACTGATGACGGTCAGTATGGAAAGCTAGAGCAACAGAAAAGGAGTGCATAGCCAGGCCTCATGAGAGGAACTGAGGATAAGTAGTCAGGGAGTGCTTCTGAGAGTAGTAGACTCTGACATGACTGAGTTTTGGAGGAGAGAAGTGAGATGAGGGGTGAATTGAGTGAGTGCAGACACTACTGCCAGAAACAACAGCACATACAATGACTCAGAGACACAGACAAAGAGTTTGCTCAAGGAACTTCAGGTAATTCAGTATGGGTAGAATAAGAGGAGTTGGAGAAGAAAATGGGGGAATAGTAAAAGTTAAGAACTTAATTTGCTATTTTATGGAGTTTGGAATTAATCTTTAAGGCAATGGGAAATCACTGAAGGCTTGTAAGTGAAGGAGTGACATGATCCGATTTACACAACCTGAGGAGCACCCTTGATCCTTGCTAGTGTGGACTGGGAGAACAAGAGAGAAGTTAGAGCCACTGGGCCAATGGGAAAGTGAATCAGTTTAAATTTTTACTGTGAAGTTTTAACAGTCAGCTTTAAGTATAATGAACTTCCTTTATGTTAAAATCTCTAGCTAAATGTAAATACCATATCTCTTTCCCAACACTAATGTATTTAGCTGCCATTCTTAGCCTGAACCAGTACTCTCTGTGCTTCCTTCTATCATGCTGGTCACTAACACTGGACAAGATACACCCACTGCTCTCATGGAAGCTGCGAATGGAGACTGTGGGAAGTGTTTTCAGGGAGGACAAGCCCAACTCATGTCATCAGGCAGACTGGAATCAAATCTTGGCTTTAGCAGCTTTAGCTTTGTGGCCTTGGGAAATTCCTTAAACTCTCGGAGCCTTGGTTTTCTCACCTTCAAAATGGAAACCAAAATATCTAGCAAGGTTGTAAGAATTGAAGATCATGTACACAGGGCTTCTAGCACAGAGTAAACCCTTGAGCAGTATACACATTTTATTATTAAAGACAAAATGTACATAAAAGACAACATTAAGACAAATTTCCTATTTTCTAGTTGCTCTTTTGAAGAAAAAAAGACATTGGCAGGAGCTCACAGTAGAGGAATGGGGCCTGAGACTCTCCTGTCACTCTGCTTCCAGGTCATTAGTGCTTGTGAGTAGCTAAGCAGCTGAGCTGCTCCAGAAAACCTATGCAAAACAATCTTGGTTTTAACTATGTAATCAACATGACAGGGCCATGGCTGAAATAAATATGAATGCTATGGCCAGGTGGCCTTGGGGATTGTGGAGTGCAATTAACCTGCCCACTCCCATTCCCAGAACTCTTCTCAGAGAGGTAATTTCCTTGTCACTCGTTGAGTTTGGTTCTGGCTATTAATTCCAAGCAGCATTTGTGCTTCCTCAGTGTGGTCCTGATCAGTACCACTTCCAGAGATCAGAGGAAACTAAATGAAGACTGTCTGAAGCATCAATTCCCCTTCCAAACCTTTCAGAAATTTCAAAAGATGTTAGTGAGCAGGGTAGTGTAGGAGGAGAGTTGGCACTTTTCTCCTATTTTCATAGGAATATAATGATCAGACCCACCCATTTCTGAATGTAATGAGGTTGCAATCCTCAGTCTAAGCAGAAAAACCTAGGTAGAGGGCAAATGGGGAATTCTATCCCTAGCAGTGCCGTGTGACAGCTTTGGGTAGAAGGTATGGAACCAGAGAAGGAAAGACTTCTACCTAACTGGGTTCCAATTCACGTTCATTTGGTACTGTTTCTTCTTTCTATTCCTAAAGTCAGGAAAATCAGAAAAATACTTCCCTCCATAGCTGCAGCTGGCATTTTTGCAGTGATCATTAGTAGAACATGTTGGCAGTGGAAACAGCTTTAGCATTTGCAGAACTGGCTGTCATTTGTGCCAAAAGCAAGTAGGAATAGAAATAGTAACACCAATATTGTTATTACCATACCAGAAGTCAGCTAGCTATCCTGTGCCTATAGCTTTCGTAAGTCACGCCTAATACCCTTATCTCATCTGACCTTCATCTCACATTGTGTATGTGAAATGGGAGAGCAGCAGAAAGTGGGTTGAAAGGAAAAAAAAAACTTGTCACTGAGTTTGAATAGCCAGCTTGACATTGCAGCCCCCGACTATCTATTTGCAAAGGGTTTACCTCTTTTAATTGCAATAAAAACTTTAAAAGTAAACCCATTTTAGTGGAAGATTAATTAGTAGAAAATTTCCAGAAAGCAGTTTAGATAATCTGACCATATTTACCAATAGCCTTTTCAAAAATTCGTATTTCATCCAGAATGCCATTTTTAAGACTATACACTAAAGAAATAGTTTTAAATGCACACAAGGATTTTTAAGTACAAAAATGTATATGACAGATATTTATAATAAAAAAGAAATAATTGAATAAACATCCATAAAGTGTAAAATAGTCATTAATTTGAATATATTCAGTTCTTAAAGGGGTTTTATAGAACTTTAAATGACATGAGAAAAACACTTACTGTTTTCTCTTTTTCTCAATACAAGGAAGAGTTCCACTCAAGTTATCACAAGTAAGGGGAATTTTTTCATAAGGATACACATGAAGTGAAACTAGCAAGGATTTTAAAAGCCATCAGGAATTGGGAGAGAAGCTGCTAATCTGTCCACTCTGCATCTCTTTTTCTTCCAAAGCCATCCCATTAATTCTCTTTCTGCCAATAGGAAGGCTAACACACATGCCCACGTGTTTCCAGATATGGCAGTTTATCATTGCCTTTCAGCTTGGGTTAAGTAAAGAGTAGTTTCCCTCTGAAAGGCCTGTGGAGAGCTAGGAACATTGATGGTGATGTTAAATAAAGCAGGAATCAAAACTACATTTATGGTATCAACATTCACTGACTCACTCAACACGTATGCACTGAACACTCACCATAAGGTGGCAACGTTGGCATGCATAGTCCTTGCTCTCACAGCTCTTCTAGCTTAGAGAATAAAGGCAATTCAAATCCATGTTCATGGTGCTACAGTACACATGTGTGCATGATAGGAGAGCATCCTGAAAGAGATCCCAACTCAAACTTGGAGAAACATCAGAAAAGCATGTCCAGTTAATTTTTCTCCAGAAAGTAGTTTAGTGTAGCTATTTGAAGTTGTGTGTTTTTAAGGGGTTATAACTTAATGTGTTAGGGGGTATGAAGAATTTTGTAAGCCAGAATAAAAACTGTTAGTCTTCTGAGTAGCAATGGAACTATGATAAGTTTCGGCAGGGGAGAGAGGTGATCAAATTTGCAAGTTACAAAAATCCATAAATTCACTGTAGATAATGTACTGGCTGATGGGCAGCCTGGAGTCAGAGGGCCCAGTGGGAGACTTTATTAACAATAGCAGCAAAGTTGAAGGAGCCCATACTAGAGCTAGTACAAGTGGAGGGGGAGCAAACTACATGAACTTGAAAGATGCATAGCATCAACTGAACTTGGAGAATGATAATTTGTGTGGGATGAGTGAGGGAAAGGAGTCAAGGATAAAGCCCAGTTTTATAGCTTAGTGTAATTAACTGAGATTGAAAACAAAGAGGTAAGTGAGGGAAAGATAATGAGTTCAATGTTAAATACATTGAGTTTGTAGTGAGAATGAGACATCTAGGGGTGATGCCCAGGAGGATATTCGATCTATGCATCTGAAATGCAGAAAGGGGTCAGAACTGCTGGAAACAGAGTTTGATATGTCATATGCATATGGGCCATACTTCAAATAATGAATATGCATAAGAGTCTGAGAATTAAATTATAATTTTTAATTATAATCTTTATAATTAAAAAATAAGAAAAAAAAGGAGCCGAGCGCAAGGCACAAACATATCTGAAGCACACAAAAAGAAAGAAAGAGAAACTCATGCAGGAAGGAGATGGAAATAGCCTTCAAAGAGGGAGGGAAATAATCCAGTGTACAGCATTGTCACCGAATTCAAGAAGAGAGAACATCAGGAAACAAGAATGACTTGGTGATAAGAAATCAATTTATAAAATATATATTAAGTCAAAGGAGAAAAATGATATAATCATATCAACAGATGAGAAAAAGTCACTGGTAGAATCTAATGAATATTATAATGGCAAGTGCTCCTTTAACATAATCATACATATGTATATATGCATGTGTATTTATATATGTGTATATATGCGGTGTTGTGTGTTTTGGGAGTCTCCAAGACCACTCTAGTTTTGATAGTTTACTAGGAGAACTCGGCATATAGTTGTATATTCAGGACTCGGCATATAGTTGTATATTCTCACAGCTATGATTTATTACGGTGAAAGGATATAAAATGAAACTAGCAAAGGAAAAAAGGGCACAGGGTGAAATCCAGGGTCCTCTCCCAGTGGAGTCAGACAGGATGAGCTTAATTCCTCCAGCAATGAGTTATAACAACACAAGTGAAATGTCTACCAGGGATGTTCATTAGAAGCTCAGGGCCCCAGTTTTTTATTGGGAGCTGGTCACACAGACACTGTCTGCCTAGTATTTTCTAAAACCTCAGAAGGAAAGATGTTCAGCATAAACCATATTGTTTGCACAGTTTAGGCATATAAGGTATTCTTAACAGGAAATGGTAGGAATCCTACCATGATCCAGATGCCACCCAAGGGCCAACCTTGCAAGCAAGTCTTTCTACAGAGGGCAGTCTCATGTTTGCCATGTTAACTCTTCTCTCTCTCTCTCTCTGTGTGTATGTATGTGTCTCCGTGTATGTGTGTTTGTGTGTGAGAGAGAGAGAATGATGGTTGCATACACATTAGAAAATTAGGAGAGATGCCTGCTCTTTCCATTATTACTGAATATTGTTCTGAAAGTATTAAACAATATAATTAAGAAGGAAGAAATCAGACAGAATAAATATTGTAAAGTAGGTAATGTTACTTAAGAATAATACAATTTTATATTTGAAAATTATAGAAAATCAGTTCTAGCTTTGCACAGTGGCAGTATCACAGCCACTGAGGTCTGAGATGCAATTATTGCTCATTGAAAACTTTTCCCAAAACCCCTGTCATGATGACTTGCAATATAGTTGACATTGGTAATTTTTGACAGTCTCTAAGGAGACCGATTTTTTAAAAAAGAAGAAAATCAGTTCTAGAAAGTATCAAGATAATAAAATGATTTGGAAATTTTAAAAATATACCAGAAAAATTAGAATATGTAATAAAAATCAGAAAAGATAAATGATCTGAGAATGCACTTTGAGGAAATTGCAGGAAGTCAATTCAGTGTGTGTGAATAGGTCCAGACCATATCAGGAAGAAGTGAGAAACCAGTATGACTATAGCTGAGAGTAAGGTAATAGAGAATGAATAATGAGGCTGGAGAGTGAAAATCGGGGCATAACATGCAGGGCTTTGTAAGCCATGATTGGGATTTTTAAAATTCCATTCTTAAAGCAATAGAAAATTTCTGAAGAGTTTAAAAAGTTTTAAAATACAATAACATTTGCACTCCGAAAGCATCATTCTAGCTGCAAATATGGAAATAGTTTTGAGGTGAGCCAGATACATAAGCTTTGGATGGAGATTTACAAGAATAATATCTACTATAGAATGAAATCCCGACAATAGATTCTAATAGTTTAGGGTGATGGCAGTAAAGATGAAAGAAAACTAGAATAATTTAGTGATATTTAGGAAATACAACTGGTAGCACTCTGTAATTAATGGGATGTGAGGATGAGAGTGAGTGAGGAGCTTCAATGACTTCCAGATTTCTGGATTACACAGCTGTACAGATGAGAGCATCATTTTGTGAGATTAAAAAACACTGAGGACATAACTCAAATAGACTAAATTCATAACTTGAATCCTTTTTTCTTAAAACTATTATTTTAACATGTGTTTCAATAGCTATTTTGAAACTCAGAAAACTGAGGAATGATTTTTTAAATTCTTTTATTCTCTGAAGACATGGGCTCACATCATCTGAAGGGGGATGGCCAAAGGGCAATAAAAAAAATTACCATGAGTTAGAAGAACATTTTTAAGTGTACCAAAATAGTACCATGTCAAATATAAAGTTTTTATCTAATGAAATTATAAGCAGAAACCTAATTGTGCCCTTCTCTGGAATGGTACACTGGGAAAGCAGATTTGAGTTTCTCTTAAGTATCGTGTGAATGTTTTACATGAATTTGTATTTCTGATTAAAAAAATTAAAAAGTCATCTTGGAAAAAATAAAGTTGATTGTCTGTTTTACTTAAAGTAAAAAACTGAAAGGAGTAGGAAATGTCAAACAGTAATCAAAAGCAGAGTTCAAGCAAGGTACAGGCTAGAAAGTGTCCACCACATTTAGGAGAAGGGAGGTAATCGGTGACCCTGTGGAGCTAAGATTCAGGGGTTTGCAGAACATCCAGACAGCAACAGCTTGTGAAGTGACACAAGATAAAGTGGAAACTTAAATATTTTGAGAAACTGGCCAGCAAGTGAAATAGGAGCTAGATGGTAGCCAAAGAAAAAAACAAAGTCTGGAAATACGCTGTTATTGTTTAATTTTCATAAAAGATGTATACATGTTTAATTGCTAATGAAGAAGTTTCAAGAGATTAGAAATTAAAATTTTAAAAATATTAAGTAATTTGAAAATAATGTAATGAAATATACCAAGATAAAATATATTTTTTATGCCTGGATTTGGGAATCTGGAACAATTTTAAAACTTTTATTAGAATTATAGGAATTTTAAAAATTTACTCTAGTAAAAAAAAGATCTTATATTGAGAAAAATAAGGACAGTCAGCCTCATTTTACAAAGAAAAAAAAAAGAATGCAGGTCTCCAGGATTCTACCCTCTGCATATGAGCTGAGGGGCCAGAATCTAAGTGATTTGTATAATGCTCTGTCCTGACTGCTCCTTTCCACCCAGGAGCAAGATCATTGTAAAAATTTCATTCTACATGATGCTAGAGGGCTAAAAGTTTATAAAACAATGTTTAAATGGAAAATAAATGTTAAAAAATTATAATGAAGATTTCCATGTCATCCTATATCTAAAGGTAGGAGACACATTTCACCCTATACCTCTCACCTAATAACACCTAAAAACCCGGGACAAAATATGTAAAACAAACATAAGAAGATTCTGAAATGTGAAGAAAAGAAGGCATCCTTCTTAGAGATGTTATACTCAAGAAATAAACTGGCAGGATGTTTTCTGCCTCCTAAATATCCTAGCCTGGACACTGGAAAATTTCACAAGCTAGAAAGAATGGTAAGTGCACAACCCCAAAAAGCAAAACAAAACAAACAAAAACCAACCAACAAAACAAAACAAAATAAGCCTATGTTCTTTAGCCAAAGGACCTGGAAGGGAGTGCCTATGCAGGGCATAACCTTTTGGGTGACACCAGAAACACTCCAGAGAAAAAAAAGTGCCCTCCCCCACCCTGTCATTTACAGCAGCTGAAACCAGGACTATGTCAGCAGACGTTACCACCACAACCCAGTAGCAACTACATGGTGCTCCCTCTTGGATGATAGGTGTCTGTGGAGGCTTTGTGTGTGAGAGGGGCCTGACTGCCATGCCAGCCTGGTATTAATGAGTAACATGATCTAAATACAATAAAAAGTAACTTATCTTGCCAAGAACCAGAACAATGTCAAGTTTAATGAGAAAAACCAATCAACAGACACAACATCAACACAGCACAGATATTGGAATGATCTGACCAGATTTTAAAGCATCTATAATTTTTTTAAAAATACCTCAAAAAGCAACTATGAACCCTCTTGAAATGATAAAAAAAACCACAAACATTCTCAGAAAAAAAAACCATATAAAAAAGAACCAAATGGAAATTTAAGAACGGAAAATACAAGAACAACAAAAACAAAAATTCCTGCTTTCAGTATTGGTGGAATAGCTGATATTGACCAATACTCCCATAATGAACCATTAGAAAATTTAGACTAAAGCATAAAAACATCTATTTGAAGGAATGAATGACAGACCAGAGGAGACAGGACATGAGACACAGAATTTCAGAGCGAAAATAAACTCATTTAGGTGAACATTATACTCTGCAGCACTTTTTCACTGGAGACATTTGCTATTTTTTAAGCAGGAGGAAAAAAAAGAAAAGAAAAGCAGAAAGAGTTTGCTAACAGAAACCTGAGATGAGATTTTGGGGAGGCTCGGAAGGCAGAACTTGGAGTTCAGGGATATCCATGCAGGTTGGACTTGAAGAAAAATTAATCCAGAGAGAAACAAAACAGAGCTGGGGAGTCCAATACCTTGATTCATGTTTCCCTTGAAGGAATGTGCTATCTGTTGAGCAGCACAGAAGCTTGAGGAAGAGATGCCAAGCACAAAGCAGTGTCCAGTTCTCTGGAAAGATGAGCAGAGATCTTGGAAAAATAATAAAGATAGGAAAAAAAAAATGGAGTCCAGAGCTCTCTACGGAGAAGGGGCCCTGATCAACATCTAAGATTTCTGGCAAATGTCAGAAAGAACAGTATCATAGGAGTGAAAATAAGTTGGAAACAGAGTGGATCTCACAAAACTGAATTAATTCCAGTCCAGCTTCCTGTACTTTAACTGCCTGTGAGAAAGCAAAATAAATTCTCTCTGGAAGAGTAAAACAGCAGCCAATGCCTCCAAATATCTCTAATATTTTTTATTATTCAATCTTCTATAACACATAGGAATGTCAAGAAATAAGACAGGATTAGCAAACCCAAGAGAAAAAAAGTCAGTAAAAATATGTGGTGATCTATTTTTCATCAATATTAGGTGATTAAGATACTGAAGTTGTCAGAGGAGACTTTAAAATAACTAATTCAATGCTCAGGAAAATAAATGAAAAGATAGAAAATGTCACCACAACATTGGACTCTACTAAAATGTCAAATCAAATCTACAAAAAATTATTAAAATGTAATCAAATGCAAAGGGCAACAACTAATTTTTAGAAACAAAATTACAGATTTATTGCAGCAGAAGAAAAGGATAGCAAACTACAAGACTAGTCAATAGAAAATGTCCAGATTAAACCAAACTAAAAAATAGTTTAAAAATTTTAAAAACCAACTTGAGAAAAATGTGAGACATAGTGAAAAGTCCTAGTATATGTGCAATTGTAGTCCCAGCACAGGCGATAGAGAATTATGACAGAAGTAATACATAAAATGACCAAACTTTTCCCAAAATGATGAAAGACATTATGCTACAGATTCAGAAATCTACAAATCTGTAGAAGAATAAATTTAAACTAAAAGAAAATCACACAGAGGTGCCTCATAGTTGAACTTCTGAAAGTCAAAAACAAAACAAAACAACAGCATTTAAAGCAGTCAAAGGAAAATGGCATATTACCTTCAAATGAACAATGACACTGCTAAAAATCAACTTCTCAGAAGAAATTATATAAAACAGAAGAAAATTATATTAATAAAGAGATTAAAGAAAATAACTTTGAAATTCTATATCATTAAAAAGGTTTTTTTTTCAGTTTGTATAATTTTATGGGCTACAAGTGTCATTTTGTTACATGGATAGATTGTGTAGTTAGTGGTGAATTCAAAGCTTTTAGGGTATCCATCGCTTGAATAATGTACATTGTACCCACTAAGTAGTTTCTCATCATACAATCTCCTCCCACAGCTTGCAACCTTGGAAGTATCCATTGTCTAACATTCCACACTCTTGCATCCATGCGTACACATTGTTTAGCTCCCACTTATAAATGAAAATATGCAGTGTTTGTCTTTCTGTGTCTGAGTTGTTTCATTTAAGATAATGACCTCCAGTTCCATCTACATTGCTGCAAAAGAAATGATTTCATTTTTTATGGTTGCATTGTATCCCATTGCATATATATGCCATGTTTTTCTTATCTAGTCATCCACTGATGGACACTTAGGTTGATTCCATATCTTTGCTATGGTGAATAGCGTCATTATAAACATATGAGTGCAGGTGTCCTTGTGATATAATGATTTATTTCCCTTAGGGATAGATACCCAATAGTGGGATTGCTGGATCAAATGGTAGTTCTACGTTTAGTTCTTTGAGAAATCGTCATACTATTTTCCATAGAGGTTGTACTAATTCACATTCCCATCCACAGTGTATTAGCCTTTCTTTTCTCCACATCTTCTCTGGCATCTGTTATTTTTTGACTTTTTAGTAATAGCCAATCTGACTGATGTAAAATAGTATCTTGTTGTGGTTTTAATTTGTATTTCTCTGGTTATTAGTGATGTTGAGCATTCTTCATATGCTCATTGGTCATCTGTATGTCTTCTTTTGAAAAATGTTTATTCATGTCCTTTCCCTATTTTTAATGGATTTTTTTAGTTATTTGAATCCTTTGTAAATTCTGGATATTAGCCCCCGTTGGGTGCATAGTTTGCTATTTCTCCGTATGTGTGTCTCTCTCAAGATACTGGCACTTTGATCTTGGACTTCCCAGCCTCCAGAACTATGAGAAATAAATTTCTATTTATTATAAATTACCTAACCTGTGATAGTCTGTTATAGTAACACAAAATGGACTAAGAAAAAAATTGGTATAGAAAAGAGAGGCTGTTGTTATTCATCAAGACAATGGGAGAATAAGCCAGGAAGCATTTCAGAGATCTTTGAGGCTGCACCTCTGATCATAGGCCCAGAGCAAGGCCTTGGGGCAAGGTTTTCAGAGAGGCACTCTTGAGACCTCAGCGTTTGTTGCCCTGTGCCACCTCATGTCTCATCTCTGCTCCCCACATTCTGGCAGAGCACCCCTCAGTCACCCCAGCCATGGCTTAAGTGGGACTAGGTGCAGCTTGGACTGCTACTCTGGAGAGTGCAAGCAATAAACCTTGGCAGCATCCACATAGTGCTAATTCTACAGGCCCGCAGAGTGTGTGGGCTATTGGGCCATGGCAGCCACCTGGATTTTAAAGAATGTATCAGGCAGCCTGGGGGCTTAGGCAAAATCCTGCTGCAGGAGGGGTGCCACCACAGAGTTCCCACTAGGGCAATTCCCAGCAGAGCTGTAAGGTTGAAGCCACTTCGGAGTCCTTACTAGGCTTAGTAAAGTGGTGGGGATGGGACCACCCCTGAAACCACAGAGCTGTAAAGCTACCAGCTTGAAATTCCAGTCTGGGAGAGCTGCAGGGATGAGCCTCCCCATAAGAGCTGCTTCATGGGCTGAGCCCAGCAAAGCCATGGGGGGCAGGGCTATCCAAGTCTTTGGGGACCAAACCCTTGCTCCAGTGTGCCCAGAGGTAATACAAAGAGTTATTACAAAGAGGTAATACAAAGATTATTCTGGAGTCTGAAGATTTCATGCTGTTTGTCTTGTTGGCTTTAGGACTTACTTGGAACCAGTTTCCCCTTTCTTTTCACTTATTTATCCCTTTTGAAATGGAAATGTCTAGCCTGTCCCACCATTGTATTTTAGAAGTGGATACATTTTTATTTCAGTCTCACAGATGGAGGAGAACTTGTCTCAGAATGAATCATGTTTTGAGTCTCATTTATATCTGATTTTAAAGGAGACTTTGGATTTTAGAGTTCCTGCTAGAATGAGTTAAGACTTTGGGGGCTATTGGAATAGAATGAACGTAGTTTGCACATGAGAAGGACATGAATTTGAGGGACCAGAGGCAGATGATATGATGCGAATGTGTTCCCCCAAAGTTTTTCTGTTGAAAATTTGATCCTTAATGTGACAATGTTGGAAGATAGAACCTTGATGAATAGCCTAATGCTGCTTTTTTTTTTTTTTTTTTTTCAGGAATGGGTTTGTCACCTTGGGAGTGAGAATAATAAGTTCAGTTCTCTTCTCTCTCTCTCTCTCCCTCTCTTTCCTACTACCTCTCTCCCCCTCTCCCTTTCCTGCTCCCTCTCTCCCCCCTCCCTTTCTCACTCCCTCTCCCTTTCTTGCTCCCTCTCTCCCTTTCTTGCTCCCTCTCTCCCACTCTCCCTTTCCTGCTCCCTCTCTCCCCACTCCCTTTCTCACTCCCTCTCTCCCTTTCTCGCTCCCTCTCTCCCCGTCCCTCTCTCGCTCCTTCTCTCCCCTTCTCCCTTTCTCACTCCCTCTCTCCCCATCACCCTTTCCCACTCCCTCTTTCCTCCTCTCCCTTTCCCACTCCCTTTCTCCTTTTTTTTGCTTTTCCACATGGGATAATGCAGCAAGAAGGCCCTCATCAGATGCTGGCACTTTGGTCTTAGACTTTCCAGCCTCCAGAACTGTAAGAAATAAATTTCTATTCGTTATAAATTACTCAGTCTGTGGTATTCTGTTATAGCAGCACTAAAAAGACTAAGACAATACCTAAAGGAATTGAAATCAGTATATTAAACAGATATGAGCACACCCATGCTCATTGCAGCATTATTCACAATAGCAAAAATAGAGATACAACCTATGTGTCCATCAACAGATTAATGAATAAAGAAAAAATGTGGCATATATACATAACATACAAAAAATGTGGCATATATACATAATTAATAAGGATTATTAATTAGCCTTAGAAAAGAAGGAAATACTGCCATTTGTGACAACATGGATGAAACTAGAAAATATTATGTTACGTGAAATGAACCAGGCACAGAAAGACAAATACCATATGATCTCACTTGTACTTGGAACCTAAACAAGCTGAATTCATAGAAGTAGAGAATAGAGGCCGAGCGCGGTGGCTCACGCCTGTAATCCCAGCACTTTGGGAGGCCGAGGCAGGTGGATCACGAGATCATGAGATAGAGACCATACTGGCTAACATGGTGAAACCCCGTCTCTACTAAAAATACAAAAAAAAAATTAGCCGGGTGTGGTGGTGGGCGCCTGTAGTCCCAGCTACTCGGGAGGCTGAGGCAGGAGAATGGCGTGAACCCAGGAGGCGGAGCTTGCAGTGAGCCAAGATTGCACCACTGCACTCCAGCCTGGGCGACTGAGCAAGACTCCATCTCAGAAAAAAAAAAAAAAAAAAGTAGAGAATAGAATAGTGGTTACCAGGTGCTGAGGAGAAAGTTTGATGGAGAGAAGAGAGATGTTGGTCAAAGGTTACAAAGTTTCAGTTAGACAGGAGGAATAAATTTTAGTGATCCTTTGTACAGAATGATAACTATAGTTGATAATAATGTATTGTATGTTTCAAAACTGCTAAAAGAGTAGATTATAAATGTTCTCACCACACCAAAAAACATAAGAGAGGTAACAAATATTTTAATTAGCTTATGTAATCATTCTACAATGTGAATATATCAAAACATCACATTGCATATGGTGCATGAATATATACATATTTATGTGTATATATATAATTTATCCCATAAATATATACAATTATTTGTCGGTTAAAAATAGAATAAAAATTTAAAAACATGAATTTAAAAATCAGAAATAAAAAAAGAAAAAATAGGGAAATACAAAATTATAGTTGGAAGATTTAATACATCACTCTTGGTAACTGATAGAAGAGGTAAATACAAAAGCAATAAAGATACAAATGACTTGAACATCCCTAAATTTGATAAACTTGCCTTAATTGAGATATTTAGAATACTGCCCTTGATATTGGCATTTTTCTCAAGCATGTTTGGTATATTTACCAAAACTGATTGTTTGAACCATAGAACAAGTTTCCAAAAATATTGAAGAATTGACATCATATAGACTATGCCTTCTATTGCCATTTTTATTCAACATTATACTTGAGGTCCTAATCAGTGTAATAAGGTTAGAACAAAAATGTTTAAATCCTAAAAATTTGGAAAAAGTTCTTTATTATTCCTAATTTTGTATATATAGAAAGAGTCAAAAGAATCTACAAACCATTATAATTAATAAGTGCATTTAGCAACATGGCTGGATACAAAATCATTTGTGTCTCTATGTATGGCAAAATTTAGACAATAAAATTAAACAAGATAATGTGAACATACAAAGTTAATTCATAAAAGAGAAAAATGAGATAAAACTAAAATCTTACAATTAGATATTGAGTAAAATTGGTAAATGTGATCTGACAACAAAAGCTGTATACAAAGAAAAAAATGAAAGTACAGAATTGTACCTTTAATAGAATTAATATACCAGTGAAACAAAGAAAAATAAGATAGAAAAACAGTTTAATTCTGCTAAGGACTAATGCCATTTACTTGCTTTTAATATATTTTTATAATCTTTTATCCTCTATTGTTTTCTCATTTTCTTCTACTTTGTTGTGCTTTATAAGGTGTTATTCTGATTCTGCTTCCAACTATTTCTTTTAAACTCTCAGTTTAAACTTTATTTAAAGTTTTCTATTTCATCTTAAAATGTATACGTACATTTTATCCCATATCAGTATATTAGTATTTAGTATAAACTTACATATTTATTATATAAACAAGTACATTAGTAATTTAATCAATGTTTGACCGCCCCCCACCCCACCTCAGAGTTAAGTTGATGCTGTACTATATTTCCCTCGAAACCTCAAAAGCTCAGAAGGTATGTTACCTCAATTTGCAGAACCTAACCTTCTATTTCCCTTGAAAATGAAAGCTGGTTACGAAATGCGTAAGGCAAAAAATTATGGCGTTTGCTGAAAGTCTGATGCTAATAGTTAAGTTGAGGAATCCTTTACCTGAATACTTCCTCTAGAAAAGAGATGTGCCTGCAAATAATTTCTGGATACAATAAAGAATACCAAGTACCAAAAGTGAGGATGCTGCTGAGCACAGGTTAACACTATATATCATATATTGTCTGGGACTCCTGGGGATAAAAGGCAGGGAAGACTCCAAGCTTTCACCTTTTTCAGTATTTGTCATTCCATGTGGGTTTTTACCCCTTCATTTGCTGTCACTTTGATAAAATCTTCTGAACTCACCTACTCTTTCATTCTAGATGCTTCTTCCCTCTCTCTCCACATCTTCCATAATATCTTGCCATGCTGTTAACGCTGTTATCCTGGTGTTTGTGTTTTCAGAAGGCTTGAACTACTACAAATGTTGTGCCCCTCAGAATACATACCAAGAGACACGGGCATAACCATCACTGATCACACAATTAGGCCAGTCAAGTGGGTGACAAACAAAGGGGAGGCAGTTGGGCAAACCAGTGTATTTTAGAATGCACAAAGGTTAAATAGGTTCCTTACTTAAGGAATGAAGAAAGCGAAATCACTCAGTGAGACTGTGAGTCATACCACACTATTTTGTGTAGGTTGGTGTTACCTACTTCTATAATCAACCTATTTCTTTATTTATCCTCTGTGTAGCCTACATGGAGAAACACAAAACTATTACTGTTAAACTCCTGCAGATTGGAGTAATTTATTGGTAAAAATATGGAAATAAAAAATGCATGTGTGATTATGAAAAGTTTTATTTCTTATTTTATAATATATTTTCTTACAAGATCACTAAAAATCACTTAGGAAGGCACTTCTTTTTTTAAGCTTTTCTCTGGAATCATTGTACTATGGTCTATTTTTTAATACAGGAAATGAAAGTTTCCATTGTGGAAAACAAGCTTGGTGTTCTGCAACTCACAGGCCATCACAGAGTGTTCTAGAAAGTGTGTCATTTCCTTTTTTAATCTTTTTTTGATAGTTAATCAATTTCCTCTATCTTATAAATATCACACAAATATATTGGCCAAAGAACATACACAGAGAAAGAACAGATATTTGTATAAAATTCATTTCCATGTTCCAATGTGTGCACCTCCTAAAAGCAAGTAAAGGCAGTCCAGAACACCTAATTTTGTGAATTTTTGAAGTTTTTATTTGTAAGTTCTATTTAGTCATTATTTGAGGGAGGTGCTCAAATACCCAAAGACAATTAATCCTAACAAAGAATACGTAATCAACAATCTTTAACTTAACTTCCTTTCAGTGCTAAGTAGAAATAAATAATTTTTTAAAAACAGGAAACTAGTACTCAATTTGTATGTAACAATTTGTTACATACAAGTCAATTTGTATGTAACAATTTGTTACATACAAGTCAATTTGTATGTAACAATTTGTTACATACAAGTCAATTTGTATGTAACAATTTGTTACATACAAGTCAATTTGTAGGTAACAATTGTAGAATACAAAATACAAAGAACTAAATCAACTTTATAACAATCTCCAAGACAAATAAATTTCCATCAAATACAGAAATTTGACTGTATTAGGCAACTGTGATAATTTCTAGGCCCCTGAAGTTTGCTGTATTCAGGAGATACAGGTAGGTTCCCTTCTCCAGAGGGCAGTGATAACCAAAAGCCTTAGTAATCTTTGACATTTCCCTCTCCTAGCTCTCAAATGTCTGTGTCAATGATTTCAAATTGTATGTATTGTTTAAATTTATCCTCTTCTTAGTTGTGGTTCCTATCCAAAGCTGCAGACTTAAGACTACTTCTCCCGCTTCAGACCTATATTTCTACAAAGAGCAAGTCTCAGATAACAACCATTGCAAAAATTCAAATGTTATCATAACTATTATTTTCTCTTTGGACAACTGAATCCTAAAATTTAACTAACTTTAACTGCCACGATTAACAATCTTTGACTACACTAACTAGTACTCACCTTTCCTTTAAATTCCCTTTTCAACAAAATTGAAAAAGTATATATGTGTTACTGGACCAAAGGCAAGGGACAGTAGCGATCAGTTTTTAAAACTTACTTTATTGCACATGCCATAACTCACCAATGTAAAAAAAATGCTCTTTTTATATTTCACAAAGCATATATTATCTCTGAGACATTCCCTGAAATCCAACTCAGTAGTTTTTGGGTGGAGCTCAGAGATACTTATTCAACAAGTTCAAGTGATTCTGATGTCCAACAAAGTTTAAGAACAATTAAAGTGGTAAGGACAACTAGATATAGAATTTTTAAAAGATCAATTTTGGATAAATATGGTATTTTTCCTTAAAAGGAATCTTCTACCTGCTTTTTCCTTTTAGCAGTAAATTTAAATGCAAGTTACTCCTTGAGACTCCTCACTTGATCCATAGAAAGAGCCAAGGGGAACTCCCTCAAAACTCTCTTATGTCCTAAAATTTTATTTTTGCTTGTAACAGCATGTCAAGCAATACAGAGCTACCATTATCTTTGGGGCAAAATTTGGATAAAATATTCATCATTTTTTTGTCTTTTAAGTATTTTCAACAATATCATTTTTTATACTAGAGCAACTACTATCATTCAGAAAGACACTTAATACCATCTGCAGAAACTCAATCTGAGCTTTTAAAGCTTGAGATTCATCTTTCTTCTTGCCTACTTCTCTGGTCCTAGAAACACTGATCAATAGAAAACAATTTGTCACCCCAAATATAGTATACAATTTCCTTGTGGGATTTTAAATCGAAGGTATATCTGTATTCGTCATTTTATGTGTGAAAAATATAAGAGAAATAAAACTTTGTCCATTATATTAACGCCTTCTAGTCCTCTCATATTGAAGCATTGGTTGGATTCTTAATCCTCTATTGTCTCAAGATACTAGAGCTCTTTCACGAGCAGAAATCCATTTAGATAACAACCTTCAATCATGTGATCCAAATGTCCAGGTGCTACACCAACTTGGTATGCCCTCATCTGTCAACCTTAATCACTCACCATCTCATATCACAGGCTCCCAGCATCCTTCTTTTAAATTCTTCTTTACAGATTATTTTCAGAAACACCTTCTTACTAAAAGTTACCTTTTGTGTATTGAGCAGTTAATGTCTCTTTTTAATGATATTATTGTTGAATACCTGTTTTTTCATCACTTAATCACTTACTTACTCTTACCCAATGAACTTGAAATTCACAGAATCTAAAGTCTCAAAATCCTCAGACACTGTTTATGTAAACAAAACTATAAAATATGAGAAAATTGACTTATGTTCTACTCTTGTAAGGTTTGTTGTTATTCATTTGTTTTGCCATTGTTTCATTCACATGAATATACGAATTAGATTAGTATTTGCTTCAGAGGATAACCTGTCCTAAAGATAATTAAAATACTTCCAGTCCAGCTATTTAAGTCCATTTTTTTTTCTCCCAATAGCCAGGGACACCTATCTGAATGCAAATATATTAATGACATGTTCTTTAATGATTCCTCCATTGTGAATCTCTACCATAAAGTTGGAACTCCTTGGCAGGATGACAGACAAGACCTTTCATATTTTGGTCATGTTTTCTGCACCCCTTATTTGTAATTATGCTTCTGCAAGACATACACTTGATTATAGTTGAAATACACACACACATACTCACAAACACACGTGTCTTTCCTCTCTATCTATACTCTACACTTATGTTGGTCTTACTGTCTTACTTCTTCAACCTATAAATGAGCTCAGGTCAACCTCTAAGAAAATCTTTCATGATCCCAGTTCCAGAATGAATTATATGACTCATCTTGGTGCTCCTATAGCACTGTGTCTATTTTCTATCACTGCATTTGATGTTACTGTGTTTCATTGTCTATTAATACATCTTCTTGCCTGCTATTAGTGAACTTCTTGAGACAGGTACTCCATCTTATTTATCTTTTATTCTTCTGGTTGGTATCAATGGGTGCTCATAAATGTTGGTTGAATAGATGAAATAATTAATGTATAAATACATAAGCTCAGTTAATGTGGTAGCCTAGAGAAAGAAACATGCTTAAATAGAAATAGGTTCCTCTGTTAGCAAATAGGCCATGAGTTTGGTATTCCAAGTATTTAAAGGCAAGATTTGTTTCATAAAGTTCTATGTACCTTTTTAAATATTCTTTTCCTAAGTAATATTTTTTTCATTCTGACCATTTTCATTTTTAAAAGCTTAATCATAAAATAATACAATATTATGTCTTCTTTTTTTCAGTGGTAGCATAGAGGGTACTAGAGAACATGTGGTGTGTGGGATTAGCGTGGGAAGACCTGGCTGACTTCCCATTTTTCATGTACTATCTGTGAATTTGATTAGGCCACCCAACTCCTCAATGCCTTAATTTATGTGTGTACAATGGTATAATAATACTAATCCACACTACTCATTAGATTTCAGTGCAGATCAAATAAGACAGCTATGTGAGAATATCAGTAAGAAGTGTTTTTTTTTTTTTTTTTTGATGATACTGTCCTTTCCCCAGTGTGTGCCCTTGGGGCCTTTGTCAGAACAGTTGACTACAAATGCATAGATTTATTTCTAGGTTCACTATGCTGTTCCTTTGGTCTCTATGTCTGTTTTCATGGAAGTACCATGCTGTTTTGGTTACTATTCCTTTGCAGCATATTTTGAAGTCAGGTAGTGTGATGCCTCCAGCTTTGTTCTTTTTGTTCAAGATTGCTTTAGCTATTCTGAGTCTTTTGTGGTTCCATATAAATTTTAGGATTGTTTTTCTATATCTGTGAAGAAAATCATTGTTGTTTTCATAGGGATTACATTGAAGCTGCAGATTACTTTGGGTAATATGGACATTTAAAAAATATTAATTCTTCCAATCCATGAATGTAAGATATCTTTTCATTTATTTGTGTCCTCTTTAATTTATTTTATCAATATTTTATAGTTTTTAATGTAGAGATCTTCCACCCCCTTGATTAAATTTATTCCTAGGTATTGTATTTTTTATAGCTATTATCAGTGGGATTGTTTTCTTGATTTCCTTTTCAAATAGTTTGCTATTGGCATTTAGAAAAGGTACTAATTTGGGGGATGTTCATTTTGTGTCCCACAAATTTACTGATCTTTCTTATTACTTCTAAGAGTTTTTGGTGGAGTCCATCAGATTTTCTATATATAAGGTCATATAATCTGCAAAGAGGACAATTTGACTTCTTCCTTTCCAATTTAGATGCCCTTTATTTCTTAATCTTGCCTAATTGCTCTTGCTAAGTCTTCCAGTACTATATTGAATAAGAGTGATGAGAATGGGCATTCTTGTCTTATTTCAGATTTTAGAGGAAAAGCTTTCAACTTTTCCCATTCAATATGTTAGCTGTGGGTTTGTCATGTATGACCTTTACTGTGTTGAGGCATGTTCCTTCTATTTTTAATTTGTGCAGAGTTTTTATCATAAAGGAATGTTGAATTATATCAAATGCTTTATCTGCATCTATTGAGATAATCATATGGCTTTTGTCCTTTATTCTGTTAATATGATGTATGATGCTTATTGATTTGCATATGTTGAATCATCCTTCAATCTCTGGAATAATCCCACTTGATCACGGTGAAAAATATTTTTGAGGTACTGTTGGATTCAGTTTGTTAATATTTTGTTAACAATTTGTGAAAAATTGAATATTCATATGCAGAAGAATGAAACTAGGCCTCTATTTCTCATCACTTACAAAAATAAACTCAATATGGAATAAGATTTAAATGTAAGATCTAACACTATGAAACTACTAGAAGAAAACCCAGAAGAAATGCTTTATGATATTGGTCTGAACAAGGATTTTTAAGATTAGACTAGACTTCCAAAGCACAAGAAACAAAAGCAAAAATAGACAAATGAGATTACATCAAATTACAAAGCTTCTGCACAGAAAAGGAAATAATCAACAGAATGAAGAGACAAGCTACAGAATGGGAGAAAATGTGTGTAAACTACGTATCTGACAAGGATTACTTTTAAGAATATACAAGGAAATCAAACAACTCAACAGCAAAAGAGGAAAACCCCACAAATAAACCAATTAAAAATGGGCAAAGGATCTGAACAGACATTTCTCAAAAGATGACATACAAATGGTCAACAACTATATGAAAAAAAAAGTTCACTGTCATTAATCATCAGGGAAATGCAAATTAAAAGCACAAATAGATTCATCTCAACCCAATCGAGAGGACTATTACCAAAACAACAAAAAAGGCTGGGAAGCAGAGCAAGATGACTGAATAGAAGCCTCCAGCAAATGCTGCCCCTCTCCATGCAGGAACACCAAATTGAACAACTATCTACAAAAGAAAGCACTTTTATAAGAACCAAAAATCAGGTGAATGACCACAGTACCTGGTTTTAACATTACATCAATAAAAGAAGCACTGAAAAGGGAAGAAAAGACAGACTTGAATTGCCAACACCACTCTTCCTGCAACCCCCTGGAGCAGCAGCAGCTGTGTGGTGCAGACAGAGAATCTGTGCACTTGAGTGAGGGAGAGCACAGTGATTGTGGGACTTTGCATTGGAACTCAGTGCTGCCTGTCAGAGTGGAAAGCAACACAGGGCAGAAATCGCCAGTGACTGCAGAGGCCACAGGGCTGGTGACCATTTAGACCAGCCCTAGCCAGAGGGAAATCTTCTATCCCAGTGGTTGGAATGTGAGTTCCCAAAAGCCCTGACACTATGGGCTAAAGTGCTCTGAGATCCTAAATAAACTTGAAAGGCGGTGTAGAAAAGAGCTGAAATTCCTAGACATGTCCTGGTGCTGTGCTAGGCTCAAAGCCAGTGAATTTGGGATGCATGCAAGCTAGTGAGCCATTGGCGAGCGTAACCAAGCGAGTGCTTGTGTTGCCCTCTCCCAGCCTCAGGCAGCACAGCTCACAGCTCCGGGAGAGACTCCTTCCTTCTGCTTGAGGAGTGGAGGGGAATAGTAAAAAGGATTTTGTCTTGCAAGTTGGATACCAGCTCAGCCATCGTAGAACAGGGCACCTGGCAGATTCCTGAGGCCCCCATTCTAAGCCCTAGCTCCTGGACATTTCTAGACACACCCTAGGCTAGAAGGATACCCACAGTCTTAAAGGGAAGGACTGAGTCCTGGCAGGATTCATAACCTGCTGACTAAAAAGCCTTAGGCCTTGAATAACCATCAGTGTTACCCAGGCAGTACTCACTGCAGGCCTTGAATGAGACCCTGCACTATGCTGATTTTGTGTTACCCAGCACATTCACAGATGTGGTGGCCATGAGAAGAGACTCATTTGGCTTGAGAAAAGGAGAGACAAGAATAAAGGGAACTTAGCCTTGCAGCCTTGCAGCTTGGTTATCAGTTCAGCCACAGTGAAGAAGAGCACCAAGCAGGCTCCTGGAGTACTCAATTCCAGGCCTTGACTCCTGATTGACTCTGGACCAGAGGGTAGTCCACTGCCCTGAAGTAAGAAACTCATGCCTAGCAGCATTCACCACAAGCTGGCTGAATGGCCCTTCGTCCTTGAGTGAAAACTGGCAGTAGCCAGGTAGTACTTGCTATGGCCCTGGGGCAGTGGTGGCCACAGAAAGAGGCTCCTTCTGCTTATGGAAAGGAGAGGGAAGAGTAAGAAGTACTTTGTCATGTGGTTGGGGTGCCAGCTCAGTTGTAGTAGAATAGAGCACCAAGTAGATTCCTAAGGTTACTGACTCCAGGCCATGGCTCCAGGACAACATTTCTGGACCTTCCTTAGACAAAGAGGGAGCTTGCTGCCCTGAAGGGAGGGCCACAAGCCTGGCTGGATTCATCACTTGCTGATTGTAGAGTCCTAGAGCCTTGAAGTAACATTGGTGGTAACCAGGAAGTGATCCTGGCAGGCCTTGGGTGACACCCAGTGATATGTAGGCTTCAGGCCTGACCCAGTGCAGCCCCAGTGGTGGCGGCAACAGGGATCGTGTGTCACTCCTCCCCCACCAGGCTGCAGGCAGCTTAGCATGGAGAGCAAAACTTCATTTTTTGGGGAGAAAGTCAGGGATGAGAACAAGAGTCTCTACCTAGTAATCCAGGGGAAGCTCTTGATTCTACTCAAGACCTCCAAGGTGGTAGCTCTATGAGTCTGCAAGAGCCACAGAATTATGGGCTTGAGGTGCCCCCTAAGGCAGATATAGCTGCAGTGACAAAAGATATAGATCACAGCACCCAAGTCCCTTCAAATACCTGGAAAGCCTTCCCAAAAAGGATGAGCATACAGAGGCCCAGACCACAAAAATGATAATAAATACCCAAGCCACTGAAGCCCAGACACCAACCAACATCCACAAGCATGAAGACCACACAGAAAAAACATGATCTCACCAAACCAACTAAATAAGGCACCAGCAACCAATCACAAAGTGAAAGAGATATGTGATCTTTCATACAGAGAATTCAATAGTTGTGTTAAGGAAGCTCAATGAAATTCAAGACAACACAGAGAAGGAATTCAGAATCCTATCAGATAAATTTAACAAAGATTAAAATAATTTAAAAGAATCAAGCAGGAATTCTGGAGCTGAAAAATTCAATTAACATATTAGAGAATGTATTGGAGTCTCTGAACAGCAGAACTAATCTAACAGAAGAAAGAATTAGTGAGCTTGAATTCAGGCTATTTGAAAATACAGTCAGAGGAGACAAAAGAAAAAAAGAATAAAAAAGAATAAAGCATGCCTACGAAACTCAGAAAGTAGCCTCAAGAGGGCAAATCTAAGAGTTATTGGCCCTAAAGGGAGGGTAGAGAGCTAGATAGGGGTAGAAAGTTTATTCAAAGGGTTAGTGACAGAGAACTTCTGAAACCTAGAGATATATATCAATGTTCAAACACAAGAAAGTTATAGAATACCTAGCAGATTTAACCCAAGGAAGGCTGCCTGAAGACATTTAATAATCACACTCCCAAAGATCAAGGATAAAGAGAGGATCCTAAAAGCAGTAAGGGAAAAGAAACAAATAATATACATAGGAGTTCCAACATGTCTGGAAGCAAACTTCAGTGGAAACCTAACAGGACAGGGGAGAGTGGCATAACATATTTGAAGTGCTAAAGGAAAAAAAACAACAACACACACACACTCACTTTTATCCTGGGATGGTATATCTAGTGAAAGTATTCTGCAAACATGAAGGAGAAATAAAGACTTTCTCAGACAAACAAAAGCTGAGGAACTCCATTAACACCGCATCTGTCTGATAAGAAATGCTAAAGGGATTTCTTCAATCTGAAAGAAAAGGATGCTAATTAGCAAAAAAAAGCATCTGAAGGTACAAAACTCATTGGTTATTAGAAGTAAGCAGACACAGAATATTATAACACCTTAATTGTGGTGTGTAAATTACTAATATCTTGAGTAGAAAGATTAAAGAAGAATCTATCAAATTAATAACCACAAATTTTCAAGCCATAGAAAGTATAATAAAGTATAAATAGAAACAACAAAAAGTAAGAAAGCAGGGGTGCTGAAGTTAAAGGGTAGAATTTTAATTGGTTTACTCTTTGCTTGCTTGTTAGTTTATTTTTGAAATCACCATTAAGTTGTTATCAGTTTAAAATAATGGGTTATAAGACGTTATTTGCAAGCCGTATGGTAACCTCAACTCCAAAAACATAAAACACAAAAAAATAAAAAGCAGGAAATTAAAACACACTACCAGAGAAAATCGCCTTCACAAAAAGAAAGACAGGAAGGAAAGATGGAAAGAAGAGAAGACTACAAAACAACCAGGAAACAAATAACAAAATGGCAATAGTAAGACCTTATCAATAATAACATTGAATGCAAATAGACTAACCTCTCCAATTAAATGACTTACAATGGCTGAATGGACTAAAAAATAAGCCCTGTTGATCTGTTGCCTGTAAGATACACACTTCACCTATAAACACACACACAGACTGAAACTAAAGGCATGGAAAAAGATATTCCATGCCAATAGAAATCAAAAAAGAGCAAGAGCAGCTATACTTTAATCAGAAAAAAATAGATTTTAAGACAAAAACTATAAAAAGAGAAAAAGAAGGTCATTATGTAACAATAAAAAGGTCAATTTGGCAAGGGGGTATAAAAATTATAAATATATATGAACCCAACAGTGGAGCATCCAGATATATAAACCAAATATTGTTATAGCTTGAAAGATATTGACCCCAATATGATAATAGCTGGAGACTTCAATACCACATTTTCAGAAATTGACAGGTCATACAGACAAAAAATTAGCAAAGAAATACCAGACTTAATGAGCACTATACATCAAATGTACATAAGAGATATTTACAGAACATTTTATCCAATGCCTGCAGAATACACATTCTTCTCCTCAGCACATGGATCATTCTCAAGGGTAGACCATATGTTAAGCCACAAAAAAGTCTTAAAAATTCAAAAAATTGAAATCATATCAAGTATTTTTTCTGATCACAATGGAAATACACCAGTAATCAATAATAAGAGGAACTTTGGAAACTATACCAATACATGAAAATGAAACAATATTCTCCCAAATGACCAGTGGGTCAATGAAGACATTGAGAAGGAAATTGAAAAATTCCTTGAAACAAATGATAATGGAAATACAATATACCAACACCTGTGGGATACAGTGAAAGCAGTATTAAGAGAAAAGTTTATAGCTATAAATTCCTACATCAAAACAGTAGAAAAACTTAAAATAAACAATCTAACAATACATCTTAAAGAATCAGAAAAGCAAGAGAAAGCCAAACCCAAAACTAGTAGAAGAAAAGAAATAATAGAAATCAGAGCAGAAATAAATGAAATTGAAACAAAAGATATAAAAGATCAACAAAGTGAAAAGTTGATTTTTTAAAACATAAGCAAAACCACAAAACTTTAGCAAGATTCAGAAAAAGAGAGAGAATACCCAAATAAATAAATTCAGAGATGAAGAAGGAGACTTTACAGTGGATACTGCAGAAATTCAAAGGACCATTAGGGGCTACTATGAATAACAATCTGCCAATAAATTGAAAAACCGAGAAGAAATGGATAAATTCCTAGACAAATACAACCTACCAAGACTGAACCATGGAGAAACCTAACACCTGAATAGGCCATTAACAATTACTGAGATCAAAGCCATAATAAAAAGTCTCCCAGCAGAGAAAAGTCTGGGACATGATGGTTTCACTGCTGAATTTTACCAAACATTTAAAGAAAAACTAATACCAATTCTACTCAAACTGTTCTAAAAAATAGAGGCAGAGGGAATGCTTCCAAACTCATTCTATGAGACCAGTATCACCCTGATACCAAAACCAGACTAAAACACATCAAAAAAAGAAAATTACAGGCCAATATCTCTGATAAATATTGGTGCAAAAACCTCAATAAAACACCAGCAAACTAAATTTAACAACACATTTAAAAGATTATTCATCATTACCAGGTGAGGTTTATCACAGGGATGCAAGGATGGTTCAACATATACAAATCAATCAATGTGATACATCATATCAACAGAATGAAAGACAAGAACCATATAATCATTTCAATTGATGCTGAAAAAGCATTTGATAAAATTCAACATTCTTCATGATAAAAAAAAGCCTCAAAAAACTAGGCATAGAAGGAACATAGCTCAACACAATAAAAGCCATATATGACAGACACACAGCTAGTATCATACCAAATGGGAACTAATGGAAAGCTTTTGCAGTTATACAAGAGAAAGACATAAAAGGCATCTAAATTGAAAAGGAAGAAGTCAAATCATCCTTGTTTGAAGATGATATGATCTTATATTTGGGAAAACCTGAAGACTTTACCAAAAAACCATTAGAGCTGATAAATTCAGTAAAGTTGCAGGATACAAAATAAGCATACAAAAATCAGTAGCATTTCTATATGCCAACATCAAACTATCTGAAACTGAAATCAAAAAAGCTATTCCATGTTCATGGACTTAAAGAATCAATATTGTTAAAATATCCATACTACCCAAAGCAATCTACATATTCAATGCAATTTCTGTCAAAATACCAATGACATTCTCCACAGAAATAGAAAAAATAATTCTAATATTTATATAGAACCATAAAAGACTAAGAATAGCCAAAGCCATCCTGAGCAAAAAGAACACAACTGGAGGAAGCATAATACCTGACTTTCAGTTATACTACAGGGCTATAGTAACTAAAACAGCATGGGACTGGGTTAAAAAAAAAAAAAAGACACATAGACCAATGCAACAGAATAGAGAACCCAGAAATAAACCCATACATCTACAGTAAACTCATTCTTTGACAAAAGTGCCAAAAGCATACACTGAGGAAGGGACAGACACCTCAATAAATTGTCCTGGGAAAACTGAATATCCATGTGAAGAAGAATGAGACTATACCCCTATCTCTCATCATATACAAAAATCAAATCAAAGTGTATTAAAAACTTAAATCCAAGACCTCAAGCTATGAAGAAAGAGATATATACAACCTCTGTTTATTGCATCACTATTCACAATAGCAAAGATTTGGAAGCAACCTAAGTTTCCATCAACAGATGAATGGGTAAAGAGAATGTAGTATGTATATACACAATGGAATACTATTTGGCCATAAAAAAGAATAAAATTCTGTCATTCATGGCAACATGGATGAGCCTGGAGGACATCATGTTAAATGAAATAAGTCAGGCACAGAAAGATAAATACCATACTTTCTCAGTCATATGTGGGAGCTAAAAAAGTTGAGCTCATAAAAGTGGAGAGTACAACTGTGCTTATTAGAGGCTGGGATGTGGGCAGGGTAGGGAGAGTTTGGTTAATAATACAAAATTGCAGCTAGAGAAGGGGAATAAGTTCTAGTGTTTTATAATACTCTAGGGTGACTATAGCTGAGGATAATTTCTTATATACTTTCAAATAGCAAAAAGAGGATTTTGAATGTTCCTAACACAAATAAATAATAAATGTTTGAGGTGAACATTTACACCTTATACATTACACATTATATAAAGTATGACAGTATCACTCTGTATCCCATAAATATGTAGAATTATGTGTTAATTTTAAAAACTCCAAAATCAAAGCAAGAGTGTATTAATAGCTCATTTTCAAAAAGTGGGAGATGCCTGTTCTTCCTGGCAGTCTGTAGCTTCCTGTGCACCAATTTAGAACCAGGTAGGGAGGAGGAAGGAGTTTACTAGCCTAGCTACTCCAAATCTCTTTCGTCAATTACTTTCCCTGACCAATTCCTCAGTTTCTTCGCCCCACTTCTTTATCTTTTAACTGTCAGCTTGTACACCCTCTCCCCAACTGCTCCAATGTTTGCCTTAGATGCCTCCTCCATGTGAATTAAGTTGAATTTTCTTTTCATTTTATTTTTCTGTGATGTAATTTTTCTCCATTCTATCTTTTCTTAACATTTCTGGTTTGTTGATGGCAATTTTTCTTGTTTTCCAAGGATATTTTTGACTTTTTAAAAGTATCTCCTTTATCATTTTGTAAGATTTTTGGTGGTTGGTAGGGTGTAGGTGTGTGTGCTTGGTTGGTTATTTTGATCCAATCTTTATTAAATAGTGTGTGGGGGGAGAATCTCTTTGTTTTTGCTTTTCTGTCCTATTTCTCAGGTTATTCTGTTCTCCTCTAAATGATTTTTTAAAGGAAAAAGAAAAACTAAGAATTGAGCTGAATACTGGATACCTTCTTCACTTATACATTTTTGTCTCTACTCTCTTTGTTCTGGAAATAAAAGGCCAAATAAACTAAATATATTCACAGTGTGGGAAAAAAAGACAAAAAAGAACAAATGCTGGTGAGGATGTGGAGCAAAGGGAACTCAGACACTGTGGGTGGGAATGTAAACTAGTACAGCCATTATGGAAAACAGTATCAAGGTTCCTCAAAACATTAAATACCGTATCATCCAGCAATCCCACTTAGCATATATTCAAAGGAAATGAAATCAGTATGTTGAGGAGATATCTGAACTATTATGTTTATTGCAGCATTATTCACAATAGCCAAGATTTGTAATCAACCTAAGTGTCCATCAACAGATGAATGGATACTAATATATTTGCACAATGGAATACTATTCAGCCATTAAAAAAGAATGGAATTCTGTAGTTTAGAGCAACATGGATGAGCCTGGGGGACGTTATGTTAGGTAGGATAAGCCAGACACAGAAAGACAAATACTGCATGATCTTATTCCTATGTAGAATCTAAAAAAGTGGATCTAGTAGAAGCAGAGATTAGAATGGTGGTTTCCAGGGTCTGGCAAGGATAAGGAGGAGGGCTAATGGGGGGAGGTTGGTCAATGGGTACAATGTTATAGTTAGAAAGAAGAAATAAGTTCTAGTGTTCCATTGCACATAGAGTGGCCGTAATTAAAAATAATATATTGTACATTTCAAAATACCTTGGAGAGAAGATTTTGAATGTTCTCACCACAAAGAAATGACAAATGTTTGACCTGATAAATATGCTAATTACCCTAATTTGATCATTATATATTGTAGACATGTAAAAACATCACACTGCACCCCATAATATGTACAATTGTTATTTTTCAATTAAAAAAATAAAATTTCAATTAAGACGTGCTTTTTGACTGGGCGCAGTGGCTCACGCCTGTAATCCTGGCACTTTGGGAGGCCAAAGGGGGTGGATCACGAGGTCAAGAGATTAAGACCACCCTGGCCAACATAGGGAAACCCCATCTTTACTAAAAACACAAAAATAAGCTGGACATGGTGGCACATGTCTGTAGTCCCAGCTACTCAGGAGGCTGAAGCAGGAGAATCACTTGAACCCGGGAGGAGGAGGTTGCAGTGAGCTGAGATCATGCCACTGCACTCTAGCCTGGTGACAGAGTGAGACTCCATCTCAAAAAAAAAAAAAAGTGCTTCTTTTTTTCTTTTCTAAACCCCTTGGTTTTATATGATTCCCCACTCAGTATGGAGTTATATTAATTCAAACAGCCCAATATCTGAAGCACTTAAATATTCATTAAAATCATTATTTATGTTCCTCATTGAACATAAATTTGTAAACCACAAGCTCTTAAAATTCCCTTGTACAGCCCCATTCTTCTTGCACTTCACTTGTCTTTTCTCTCATACCTGGCCTGAAGCTTCATTCTTCACACCTCATTTTCAACTCTGCACTAAAAGCTTTTACCCAACCAGTGAAGGCTTTCCCCTCACTCCTCATTTGCTCCATCAATATCTTCTATTAAGGGGTCAGAAAAAAACCTGCCCACAAATACTCATACATTTGTAGTTCATATTCCAGTTTTATATACATGATGGGTAGAGCTCTAAAGAGCATGTACATTTCCTCCTGAGCCTGCCCCTGACAGAGAGATTATAGTCTCTCGGCACTCTATACCTCCACAGTCATAACCCTGATCACACTTAACTGCCACAGCCAACCTCTTAGTACAGGGGACAAACACAAGCATCCTTTTTTCTAATTCAATCATTCGTTCATTCAATGCTTTTAAATATCATCTCTGTGCCAGATACTACACTAACAATGAAAATTCTGGCCTCTGACTTCAGAGATTTCAAAAATACAGTGGAAGAAATATACATGAAAATACCATTTATGTTACCATCTCATAAGTAAAATAAATTAGTTAACCTTAATTTTTCTCCTTTGGGCTAGTCACTGCACAAAGATACTATGATAGAGTGGTGAAAAGCGCAAGTGCTAAAGATATATATGTAATACAAGGAACATTCTGGGAAGAGATGTAGTCTAGGAGACCCAGCAGGTGTCCCTGAAGAAAGTATCTTCAAGCTTTTACCTGAAGAATGACTAGGATTTTACCAAACCTGAGGCAAAACAATTGGCATGTCTGGAGGTCTAGAGGCCAGATAGAATTGAACATAGTAACAGCTGAAAAAAGTTTATTATCTTAGAAACATATACAGAGAGTGGAAAGGAATATACTGGAAAGGTATGCAGGCACAGGACATGGAAGGGCTGGAAAAAACAAGGGCTTTACCATAAAGTCAAGGGGAAATTACTGACGAGTTTTAAATAGACAGATTTGAATTTTTGGAATTTCATCATCCTGATTCAGGGCAGACTACAGACTACTTTAAACTCTGGGGGACCAATGCTTAGGGGACTTCACTGGTCTAAATAGATAAGCTGGTATTGTAGATTAGGGTGATGGTCATCAAATGGGAGAAAACTGATGTATGTAGAGATGCTTAGAAGATGGAATTAAAGTATTTGAAATTCATTGGATAGACAATATAGAGAGAAAGTGGGGTTTCTGGATTGATTAGAGGGAAACAGTGATTGAGATAAGGACACTGGAGGAGAAGCAAATTTGGAAAGGAAGATGGTGAATTCAATTCAAGCTATTTTAGAGACATTTAGGAAAAGATTTCAAATAAGTACTATGTTAGCCTGTTCTCACACTGCTAATAAAGACATACCCAAGACTGGGTAATTTATAAAGGAAAGAGGTTTAATTGACTCACAGTTTTCAGGGATGAGGAGCCTCAGGAAACATACAATCATGGCAGAAGGGGAAGCAAACATATCCTTCTTCACATGGCAGCAGGAAAAAGTGCCAAGCAAAGAGGAAAAAGGCCGTTATAAAACCATCAGATCTCGTAGTAATTCACTCACTATCACGAGAGAAGTATGGGGGAACCACCCCATGATTCAATTACCTACCACCAGGTCCATACTACAACACATGGGAATTATGGGATTACAATTCAAAATGAAATTTTGGTGGGGACACAAAGACAAACTATATCATTCTGTCCCTGGTCCCTTCCAAATCTCATGTCTTCACATTTCAAAACACAACCATGCCTTCCCAACAGTTCCCCCAAGTCTTAACTCATTCCAGCATTAACCCAAAAGTCCAAGTCTAAAATGTCATCTGAGACAAGGGCAAGTCCCTTCGACATATGAGCCTGTAAAACCAAATCAAGCTAGTTATTTCTTAGATGCAATGGGGGTACAGGCATTGGGTAAATACACCCATTTCAAGTGGGAGAAATTGGCCAAAACAAAGAGGCTACAGGCGCCATGCAACTCACAATCCAATAGGGCAGTATTAAACCTTAAAGCTTCAAAATGATTTCCTTTGACTCCGTGTCTCACATCCACATATCACTCTGATGCAAGAAGTGGGCTCCCATGTCCTTGGGAAGCTCTGCTCCTGTGGCTTTGCAGGGTACAGCACCCCTCCCAGCTGCTTTCACAGGCTGACATTGAGTGCCTGTGGCATTTCCAGGTACACAGTGCAAGCTGTTAGTGGACATATCATTCTGGGGTCTGTAGGATGGTGGCCGTCTTCTCACAGCTACACTAGGGAGTACCACAGAGGGGACTGCTGTGTGGGGGATTTGACCCCACATTTAGCTTCTGCACTGCCATAGCAGAGGTTCTGCATGAGGGCTCCACCCCTGCAGCAAACTTATGCCTGGACATCCAGGAGTTTCCATACCTCCTCTGAAATCTAGGCAGAAGTTCCCAAACCTCAATTCTTTACCTCTGTGCACCCATAGGCTCAACACCACATGTAAGCTGCCAAGGTTTGGGGGTTGCACCCTCTGAAGCAATGGCCTGAGTTGTACCTTGACTCTTTTCAGTCACAGCTGGAGCTGAAGCAGCTGGGACACAGGCCACCATGACCTGAGGCTGCACAAAGCAGAGAGGCCCTGGGCCTGGCCCAGGAAACCACTTTTCCCTCATAGGCCTCCAGGCCTGTGATGGGAGGGGCTGCTGGGAAGATCTCTGACATACTCTGGAGACATTATCCCCATTGTCTTGGTGATTAACATGCATCTCCTCATTACTTATGCAAATTTCTGCAGCCAGCTTGAATTTCTCCCCAAAGACAGGTTTTTATTTTCTATTACATCATCAGGCTGCAAATTTTCCAAACTTTTATGCTCTGCTTCCTCTTGAATGCTTTGCTGTTTAGGAATTTCTTCTGCCAGGTACCCTAAATCATCTCTCTCAAGTTCAAAGTTCTACAGATCTCTAGGATGGGGCAAACTGCCACTAGTCTCTTTGCAAAAGCATAACAGAATCACCTTTGCTCCAGTTCCCCAGAAGTCCCTCTCCATCTGAGACCATCTCAGCCTGGAATTCATTGTCTGTATCACTATCAGCATTTTGGTCAAAACCATTCAACAATCTCTAGGAAGTTCCAAACTTTCCCACACCTTGCTGTCTTCTCAGCCTTCCAAGCCTCTGGGAAGTTCCAAATATTCCCACATTTTTATGTCTTCTTCTGAACCCTCTAAACTGTTCCAAACTCTGCCTGTTACCCAGTTCCAAAGTCACTTCCACAATTTTGGGTATCCTTGTAGCAGTACCCCACTCTCTGTGATACCAGTTTACTGTGTTAGTCCTTTCTCATGCTGCTAATGAAGACATACTTGAGAGTGGGTAATTTATAGAGGAAAGAGGTTTAATTGACTCAAAGTTCAGTATGGCTGGGGAGGCCTCAGAAAACTTACAATCATGGTGGAAGGGGAAACAAACACATCCTTCTTCACATGGCAGCAGGAAGAAGGAGAGTCGAGCAAAGAGGGAAAAGCCCCTTAAAAAACCATCAGATCTCATGAGAACTCACTCACTATCATGAGAACAGCATGGGGGAAACTGCCCCCATGATTCAATTACCTCCCACCAGGTTCTTCCCACAACATGTGGGAATTATGGGATTACAATTCAAGATGAGATTTGGGTGGAGACACAAAGCCAAACCATATCAAGTACTTAATGCACCATGTGAAGCTCAGGAGTAAGGGTTAGATGTTGCTTTAGGAGTAATCCAAAAATGAAAAGTCCAACAACTGAAAGTGATCATTGGATTTAGCAATAAATAGGCCATTGAAGATGTTAGTGAAAGTGGTTTGAGAGGAGGGGAGAACCGGGAACAAGGAATGGAGTAAGGACAAAGAGCCTCAGTCATACTAGCTTGTATAATAGATCATCCCCAGAATATTGTGTGGCTTGATACATTGAACTTTCATTCTCTCTTCATAGTGGACTAAATCCAAGCAGTAACACAGGGACACAGGTTCTTCCCATTTTGCGGTGCAATCATTTTCAATAAATAGTCTTCAAGGTCAGAAGGGCAAGAGAGTGAAGTCTTGCATGTGAGAGCCTTTTATGAAATATTAGAGCAGCATTTATCCCTTCCATCCATATTCAATTGGCTACAATCAAAGTGGTACCCCTCAACTGCAAGAACTAGGAAATCATTTAATGGGCACCTAAGAAGAAGAAGAGAAGCCCAAAAGTTAAAAAGCATTAGCATTCACCTGCACAACAAGAAACTATCTTTGGCAGGATGGAAGCAGACTGGAAGAACAGAGAGGAGAATTCTAGGACATTTTAAAAGAAAGTGATGTTCAACTTGAGCCTTGAAGAACAGTTCACTAGGAAATCAGGGATGGCATTCTGGGACTCAAGAACAGACTGTCAAGGGCATAGCTCGTTCATACATATGTTCAAGGGCATAGCTACATCTATGTAGCTATACATAGATCATGGATCGTAAGGGAGATACAGGGAGAAGTGCAATCGGAAGTGAAGGAGTCTGCCATGTAATCCTACATGTGAAAGAAAGCTACCTTTCAAAATAGTTATCAGTATTTCACCCCAAGGAAATTTCCAGACAAATTTGCAATCAATCTCTAAGATCTGCTTTAGGTGCAAACAATAAGAAAATGGAAAAACAACAAACTTTGTATGTTTTCTTTTGTTTCTTCTCCTTTCACAATGTTTATTATATTCTACTACATGTAAAATGAACTCTCCATAATCATGTATCTAATACATAGAAATACTACACAAAGACTTTCTCTTTAAGGTTTGATTTTTAAAATTTGTTTTCTTTATTTATCCTCTCCTAGCTTTATTATTTAATCCTCAATGAGAATGTTGGCAAGTTTAACTGGGAATCTTAGAAAACATTGTTGCCACTTTCTTACCAGAATTCCATTAAAAAATTACCTTGCTATAATGTGAATTTCTATTGCAACTACTTTTAATAGTTTTTCTAAAAAGTTAAAAAAATTTTAAGAAGATGAACCTGAAAAGGGCACATCAGGACAATATTTTTTGTTTCATTAAGAAGCAACAACAACAAAATGTGATCGGCAGCACTATTAAGGATAATTAGAAGTGTAATTATTCCAGAGAATTTTAGATTTAATTGTCACTTCACTGCACATGTTATTCAAATACCTGCCAGTCTCTCTCCAAAGATGTCAAAATCAATGGCAAAAATAATATCTAATTAATTGATTTGTGAAGCTGTATATTTCAAAATTAACATGTGACCCAGTATGAATTTTATTTATGAATTTTTTATATTTCAACTATTTCCAGAAGACATTGAGTTCATTGTAATTAAAAATTATTAGCTATATATTAATAAAATCCTTTTCCATGAAATCTTCTATTTATGACTGAGATTATTGAAACTTAGATTAGATTTATTAGGTTTTAATATTCTTGTTTGCAAAATGAAAAGTGAAATAAGTTTCGATTCTAATAGAGTCAGTAGATGATATATGAAAAAAATATTTTTACAAACATTCTCCAGGAGTAGAAAACTTTAAATGAAGACTGAAATGGAAGAATTGCAAATAGAGACAAAAACCTACCAAGGCAAAACGAATTCCAGATTATCACACATGCAAGCATCTTAATCAATGATTCTGTTTGTGTTTTTCATGTCACTTGAGAATCCTCATTCTTGGCATTCCCTGAAGCATCTACAGAGACAGAAAGGCTATACTGTCTCAGGTTGTATCTATTTACACCACACACCTGGAGGAAACTCAAAAATTCATCAATAATTCCAAATATTCTGCCGCTTATTATGAAGACACTGCGAAAGAAGAAAGAGTGCCACCTAGTGAATTCCTTCAGGAATCTTTCCTAACAGTCATTCATTTGATACCCTTCTGAGGGTATCTACTCAGAGCTATGTACTGGGTACATACTTCTTTTGAGCCACTCATGCTCCTAGCAGCCTTCCCACTGCCCTGTTCCCTTACACTTGGTGTCCTGTGTCTGGAATGACTATGCTCTTCTTCTTCACACCTGCTAAAATTTTACAAGACACAGTTTAAATGGTGCCTCCTTGTTAAGACTTTTCCAACTGCCCCTTTTCCCAAGTAGAGTTACTTTCTTGGGGGCTTTGTGCTTCTACCACATTATCTATTATCCTCCTGTCTCATATGTGTGTGTATGTGGCACATACTCTGCTACTATTTTTTTAGATGTCTGTACATCACATTCTGTATATTTTAAGGGCAGAAGCAATATCTGTCATATAATAAATGCTCAATTAATGTTTGTTGCATGAATCAAAAGACTAATTTTAAAAGGGTCACTTTCATTTTGTAGTACTAGTACCCATTACCCTGCTCAAGCAATCTAGATTTTAGAATATGTTTTGATAGTATCAGAGATATTGATGACTTCTATTGTATCTTTAAATTGGTAGTCATCGGCAAATTGACTCTCTAAGATAATGTTTATCTGCTATGGACATCTTTACTGCTAGATGAAAATACGAGAATAACTAACAGACTCTATGTGTCAGCCCTTGATTACTTTATAAAACTAAAAACAGACTCACAGGATACTCAATGAATGTTTGTGAATAAGTTAATAAATTCATGTTGTTAAGAACTTCAGGCCGGGCTCAGTGGCTCATGCCTATAATCCCAGCATGCTGGGCGGCCAAGGCAGGTGGATCACGAGGTCTGGAGTTCAAGACCAGCCTGGCCAAGATGGTGAAACCCTGTCTCCACTAAAAATACAAAAAAATTTAGCCAGACGTGGTGTTGAGCACCTATAATCCCAGCTACTTGGGAGGCTGAGGCGGAGAATTGCTTGAACCCGGGAGGCAGAGGTTGCAGTGAGCCGAGATCATGCCACTGCACTCCAGCCTGGGTGACAGTGTGAGACTCTGTCTCAAAACAAAACAAAACAAAACAGAATAAACAAACAAAAAAAGAACTTAATCCATATTAGGGGCTATGTCAGGAAAAACAGATGATGAGAACATGATCACTAATAGACCTGGAGAAACCCCAGTGAGAAGTTCTGCACTCGCCATCCTGCAATGCACTGTACACACTCCCCAGCTTTGCACCTCAAAGTTATGCCACAACATAAAGAAAGTTTAGTGTCAGAGGCAAACAACAAGAAGTGAAATGAACCAAACAGAGCTTAACAGTACAAGGTATAGGGGAGATCCAGGAAGGCCTCTGGGTCCAAGGGTTCACAGAGGAACCACAGGGAGAAGATCAGGGCTTGGTCTACAGGGAGACCAGGGAATGGGTGCTCCTGGAATCCCACTTCATGTAGATTTCTATTTTTCTATTTTAGAAATGTAAAATGAAGTGGGATTCTAAATTAGAAATCAGGCAGTTGGAGGAAAGTCCAAATAGGTAAGAGGATTAAGAACTCAGATGAGAATACAAGTGTATTCTTAATCACAGTTGGGCCAAAAAATTAGATAGCAGGAGGAAGGTGCCAGCAAAAAGAAAACAGCTAAATACTGCCCCCAAAGTCTTGTCAAAACAGAAATCTGTCTCATATTTAAAGTACCCTATACTTCAGAGAAAAGAGGAACACAAATGCTTCTCAAACTTGGCTGCATACATTTTTTAAATCTCAATATCCAGGTCACACCCCATAACAATTCAGAATCTCTGGGGTTGGGATCTGGGTTTCAGAACTTTCTTAAAGCACCCTACTTAATTATAATCGCTAGCCAGAATTATGACCACTGCTCTAGTGTGACAGGCAAGCAGAATAATTTTGTCAGGCCATCTCTGAAGAAAACCAAACTCCCAGGTTGATAACCAATCAGCTGCTTTCAGGCCATGGACCGGAAGAGGACTGACATAGCCAGGAGGTTCAACGTTATGTTGAAAGCCCCAGGATCCAGCAGAGAAGGCTGTGGAGATGGCAGGAGATCTAACCCAGAAGAATTAAAGCAAGACTAGAAGCAGAGTAGAAGCAAGTCTGGCCTGGGGCCTTTCTGGAAACCGGCAACCAAACCACACTTTGGATCAGAACCAGGAGAGTGATTCAAAGTAGGAGATTGCACCAGAGATTAAAACAAGGCAATCAGTGGAGACGTTACTGTAAAATAATAATTACTGTATGCCATGTATTTTCTGTGCCTTTGCTAGGTCTCGCTGAAAAAACAAGTCTATAACTGGAAGATGCATCTGTTTTTGTTGTTTTTGTTATTTTTGTTTAACATATACTTCTGGGTGGAGGAGTAGAGGGCTATAGAGATAGGATGAAAAGCCCAAAGGAGAGAGCATCTTAATGAAAGGAAAATTTTATTGATGATGAAATATAAATCTTTAGTTTCCTCCAGGTGTATGTATGAGTAGTTGAAGGACTGTTTGAAGAAACTTTTGAATTAAAAATAGACTGATTAAAGGCAAAATAATTTAAATGATTATACAATTCAAAGAATCTAAGTGAAAACATATTATTGCCTTGTATGTTTATCATCCCTATTTTTTATGGAATCTATTTAAAAACATAGATGTGAGATTTACTTTACTATGTAAATATTTATGATTAATTTTGCTTATGGTATTTTCCATCTTATTTTATATGACTCATTTCAAATATGAAGACTGTTTCAAAAAAAGTGAATAAAAATTCCCATTAAACAAAATAAGTATGCATAGGAGGTTATAAAAACTAAGTGATAATATATAATTTTCCAAAATAGACTGTGACAGTCTCCATCAAAACTACTATAAATTTACAAAAACACGCAGATAATATCCTGGCATAAGCTGCTCTCACCTTTTCATACTTTTTGCATCTGCTTAAATAATAGTATTTTGAGAATCTCTGGTTAAACATCAATTTTCTTCTGCATCAAGAGAGAAAACAATCAGTGGTATCTTTATATAATACAAAAGTAAAACATAATAATAAAAACCCAATCAACTTCACCACATTAAAAGAACTGATCTACAAATACATGCAACAATATGGATAAACTTCACAAACAATACATGAGAAAAACAAAAGCCAAAAGAGGACTTACTGTGTGAGTCTGTTTATCAGAGAAATAGGTAGAACTGTTTCTGCTATTAAATATCAGGACAGTGTTTAGCCTTGAGAGTGGGAACAACTGGGGGCTTCAGCTCAAGTGGGAATAATTGGGGGTAATGTTCTATTTCCTCATCTTGTCCTCATTGTCTGAGTATAGTCAGTTTGTAAAAAGTTAATGCAGAATACATTCTGATAGGTGTACCTTTCTGTAGATATATTATGCTTTGATAAAATGTTACTTTTCAAAATCCCACCAGAAGTGCCCTTATATGCCCATTTTTTACCATAATGGATCAAATTAGAAGCAGCATGAAAGACTGTTTATCATCCTGGATTTGGAGTCTGGTAGCTTGTGTTTGAGTCTTGCCTCTATTACCAGCTGTGTGGTCTTGGGAAATGACCTAAACTCTCCAGAATCCAGGCACCTCATTATAAAAGGTGATTTTAAAAGCCTCACCTCAGAGAATTATTGGGAAGGGAAGTATAAATGATGATTATAAAATAGCACTGTTTCTAGTACACGGCTGGATAAATGTGAGCTTCAGTTCCATATGTATTCCCTTCACGTATGGGGAACCTTAAAATATTTCATAACATCTACTAGATCTGTTATATTGATATCGTTTATTCATTTCTATCCTTCTCCCCTCAGTTCTATTACAAACTCAGTAAAGGCAGAGAGAATGCCTCATCATGGAGGTGGAGAGTTCGCACGACTAAAGGTGTTAGGCGGATGTAGAAATCAGCCAGGTGATCTTCATGAAGGAATTCTAGGCCTGGGGCACACCCAACATAAAACATTCAAATTAAATGGAAATATATGTAAACACTCCAATAGCCAAACAGAACCCCTCTGCAGGGAAGGACTAGCCCATGGTTTCTTATCCTTACTTAGAAATCATACTCTTTAACATCATGGGCATTGTAGTCATATACCACCTCATTCTTTTCTAGCTTTGCCTCTTAGCTGTTTTACCTTGAGCAAGTTATTTTACCTTCATAAGCTTCATTTTATTCGTTTGTAAAATGGAGATTATAACATTTTACATGCTGCATTGTGAGGATTAGATGGAGTTATTCTGCTCACACCTGGCACATATTTATTGTAGCTAGGGAAAATAGTGTTATTTTATATCTCCCAGCTCCTTGATTGATGGGCAGAACTAAAACACAGTCAAGAGGCAAACATAATACTAAAGAAAAACAAAACAAAGCAAAAAAATAAAAACTCTGTGATTTCCTTGACTGGTTGATTGATCAAACAATAGATGGATACTATTTTGTGTATTAGAAAAATAATAAGCATTTTTTCAACTCAATTCCTAATGAAACTTGACTGCTGACTACAGACTATACATAATTTTGATTTATTTTGCCAAGATCTGTGATTAAATTTTATTTAGTCCATATTTGTTAATTATTACACGCTTTGATGCAGAAAATGCAAACCTAGGAAGCCCCTGACTTAAGCTATGGTCTTGGAATAGGATGATGCTATCTAGTGCATGACCTTGGCTTGCCCAAACTCCATTAATTTCATTCAAACAATACTAAGCATGTAGAATATACACGCACATTCATGGGCATATAAGAAGCTATAAATGTTATTAAAGCTCAGTTCCTTCTATAAAGAGTCCTGGAATGAACTAAAGGAGTGTATTAGTCCATTTTCACGCTGCGGATAAAAACATACCCAAGACTGGGCAATTTACAAAAGAAAGAGTTTTAATGGACTTACAGTTCCACATGGCTGGGGAGGCCTCACAATCATGACGGAAGGCAAGGAGGAGTAAATCACATCTTACATGGATGGCAGCAGGCAAAGATAGAGAGCTTGTGCAGAAAAACTCCCATTTTTAAAACCATTAGATCTTGTGAGATTTATTCACTATCATGAGAACAGCATGGGAAAGACCTGCCCCCATGATCCAGTTATCTCCCACCAGGTCCCCCCAAGAACACGTGGGAATTATGGAAGCTACAAGATGAGATTTGGGTGGGGACACGGAGCTAAACCATATCAGGGGGATATATTATGCATTTCTAGAACTATCTATATGTAGAACTAGCACCAGGCAGATTTGATTTGACTAAGTAAAATCTTTCAAATGCGAAGGTATCTGGGAACACAAGGAAGGCAATAAAGTCATCATCCAGTCAGGTGTGTAGAGAGGGAAATACATAGAAAAGATAACTTTGGAAGAGTAACTATTTGTAGGAGGTGGAGAAAGAAAGATGACCCAGAAAGAACACATTAAGAAAAGTGAACTCAGAGACAGAAGGAAAATAATGAAAAAATAATTTATTCTTTGAAAGTCGGTAGAAAATAAGGCATTTAAGAAGAAATGTTGGACAGCACCTTCGAACATTTGAATGGATAACGAGGATAGAGAGCAGGCTACTAGTTTTGCTGTGACTTGTTATTTGGATCACTAGTGACCTTTTCAAGAGCAGTCTCAGTAGAATGCTGAAAAAAAGCATTAAGGGGGAATTGGCAAGTGATTTTGAATATGTAGCTTATTCTTTTGGGAAGTTAGATTATCACAAATAAGAGAAGTGTAGACCGGTCAAAGGAAGAGAGCTGGTGATATAGTTTGGATGTGTGTCCCTGCCCTAATCTCATGTTGAATCGTAATCCCCAATATTGGAGGTGGGGCCTGGTGGGAGGTGGTTGGATCATGGAGGTGGATTTCTCATGAATGGTTTAGCACCATTCCACATGGTACTGTTCTCACAATAGTGAGTGAGTTCTTGTGAGAGCTTGTTGTTTAAAAGGGTAGCACCTCCCCACTCTCTTTCTTGCTCCTGCTTCACCATGTGTCATGCCTGCTCCCCCTTTGTCTTTTGCCATGATTGTAAATTTGCTGAGATGTCCCCAGGAGCCAAAGTGATGCCAGCACCATGCTTCCTGTAGAGCTTGCAGAACTGTGATCCAATTAAACCTCTTTTCTTTATAAATTACCCAGTTTCAGGTATTTAGTTATAGCAAAGTGTGAACAGCTTAAAACAGTTGAGGAAAGAGTAACTATACAGATTATGTGAGGGAATTTCAAATGTATCCTAAGCCTTCAAATGTGCTGAGGTGAGGGGCAGGAAAGGAGGTAGACACGTGGTCAGATTGTGTCTGGGAAAATCCCCCCACCCATAACGGAGAGAATTAATGGAATTTTGTTCTGATTTTGGTTTGAGGCTTGGGGGTTATTTATTTTTTACAATGTCCCTTCAGAGGTTGCAAAAGGGAATCATTGTAATAAGAGAGTGAGTGAGGCTGGAATAAAACAAACAGGAGATGATCAAAGGATATTGTACCAAATCACAAGGCAGGGAACTACTTCCACCAAGGTAAGAGTCAACAAAGAGAAGAACAAATACAGAGGATCGTTTTTAAAAATTTGTGTGCATGTGCGTGTTATCTTTTGTGTAGAAGGTATAAATCAGGGAATTGATAGTCTTTATCCAGTGGTGAGGTAAAAGCAAAATTGGCCTTTTCAGAGACAGAGCAGAAGTGAATCTTCAAGGGGATTGCAAAGGTTGGGAGAGTCACTGCAAGAAAAGTGACTTATGGAGATGAATCAACTAGCCCTGAGCAGTGTCTTAACACCCACCTTAGGGTAAGCACTGATGTGCAGTGGAAAAGCTGGCAGACACAATTCCTGGGCCTTTCTACAGCAACGTGTACCAGCATGGAACTGTGGAAACCAATGGAGTGGATGGGGTGCATGTGAGAGCAGTGTTAAATAAGGAAGCCAGCCAAGCAGCGATGTCCAGTCAGGAGGGAAGATGCAGTGTGGGGATAGGAGACGACACCAAGAGGAACTACTAAAAACAATGTTTAGTCGACAGATGGCAGAGTGTGGGCAGAAAGGGGTGTTTCCAAATCCCAGGATTGACATAAAGTAGTTTTAAAGGATAAGAAGATATTAATCAATTAGCAAATAAAAGTGAATCTTTTTATTTTAGAAAAGCAAGTCTTCTTAGAGGAGAAGAGCTTAGGACAAATACTATATTGTGGCCACAAAATAAAGCAGTATAAGGAAGATCAGGAACCTGGAGTAGAAATGGAGGATGGGGGCTCGGGGAAGGGCTGGTTAATATATGTTCGTCATAGAAAGCCTCACTGATGAAGTGACACTGGAAAAGACACCAGAATAAAGGTAGAGGCCATGAAGTTATCTGGAGGAAGGTGTTACAGAGAAAGGGAGAATGGCCCTCTATTGAGAATGTACTCTGGTGTTCAAGGAATAGCAAAGATGCCAGTGTTGCCAGAACAGAACGAAAGAGAAAGTATTATCCATCACTGGTATAGATACTGTTAGTCAAATTCAAACATTCAGTTTTTTAGGATAAGGTGCATCTAATTTTCTTACATTTTACAGAGAGGTTTCTGGTTTTATTTATGATATATTTATAGATTATGTTTTGTTTGTAACATTTTTTATTATAAGGACAAATGTTGGAGGGTTAGAGCCAGTAGAAAGGAAGTTGGAAATACAGAAGAAAGACTGGTGAATTGGTCTAGTGAGTCTCTAAAGGGAACAAGAAAACGTGGGATTTAGAACATGCGAGCATGGATTAGTCTTGGATGGGAGGGAAGGGGATAAAGACAGGCACAGTTGCAGATGTGTGTATAGGAAGCGATTTGAGTCTTGATAGATTCACTAGTCTCAGGTGAGATCTCTCCAGTTAAGAATGATGAAGACTGTGGAGGCAGAGTAGGCAACTTAAAGAGAACAATTTGGATTTGGAAGAACAGTTGGAATGAATGGAAGAGTGTGCTGAACAAGTATGTGCCAAGGATTGCTAAGTGTCATGGAGCATCCATGTTAAGCTTGGACAGTACATATCTTGGGGGTCAACAGCCCACATAGTTGCATGATTTTCTCCAGCGTTTCCTTGAAAGCTAAAAGATAAATTCCGATTTTTATGGAAACCAGCCCCCTTCCTAAACAAGATGCAGCAGGAAAATGTATAGGCTGCCTCTCTGTTATAAATGTAACACTTGCAGAATATTAAATACACATTCACTGATTTAATCATTGGTTACTGAGTGTCCTCTAAATGCTATGAGTAAAAACTAGAAACAGTGGTCTAATGGAAATAAGACATTAATCAAATTAGCTCACAAATAAATGGAAAATCACAGTAGTGGAAAAGAAAAGGAAAGGAAAAGACAAAGGAGCCATAACAGCATCTAACAGTGATTTTTTTCCCATTGCAGGATGGACTAAGAAGCCTTCCCAGAGGGAGGAAGAAGAGATTGAGCAAATATCTGAAGACTGAGTAGGAGTTCTTTAGAGGAAAAGAGTGAGAGAATCGTAGCCTAGGTAGAGAAAACAACATATGCACAAACCTTGGGGTGGGAAGGAGGGGAGAGCACAGTAAGTACCAGGGCCTGAAAGCCAGCAAGAGGAAGAGCAGAGTTAGATTCTGAAGATAACAGAGCAGGTCTTGAGGGTCATGCTGAGTATTTCCCTTTATCATTAGAGCAAAGGAAGACATTGAACTTGTCAGCAGGAGAATCTAGTGAGCAGATTTGCATTTCTCAAAGACCACCGTGAGTGAAAGGTGGACATCGGGGGGTTCTGCAGGAGCCTCTCCAAGAGATAACAGGTCTGAGATTGGTGAGAAAGGGGCAGGGGTGAGGGAGGCAACAAAGTGAATGGTTGCAAGAGACAATTTGAAGTTAAAACTAATACAGATTAAGTATAGTGGATTGAATAAAAAGCATCAGAGAGGAAGAGAGGAAAGTAAAATCACCTGGGTTTCATCTCATTCAACAGGCTAGATGGTACAGCTTTGGGGATTGTAGAGGAAGCTCATGAGTTCAGCTTCTGTCATATTCAAATTTGTACAATCAGAGTAGGAACACTTACACAATGCACTTGGCATTAAAATAATTTGAAGTAATAAATTTGTTGACAGCATTAAATATAACCTACATTCTAGTATTTGGTTCTGATATTACATATGTCTCTTCAGATTTTGCCTTTTGTATCTACATGGAATGATAATATTGAATGACAACACTCTCATCTGCAGAGAGGCGTTCATGGTACAATAACCTGCTTTCTATTAGGGAGCCAAAACTTAACGCCATTTTACAGGTTAGGAAATTGCAGAAGAAAGAAGTCAGGAGCAGCATATAAAGAAAGAATACCGGGTTAGCTATCTGGAGTCCTAGACAGCTCAGCAGTTAACTAACTCTCTGACTTTCAGCCACTGCTGAACCCCTCGAAACCTTAGTTTATTCACTTTTTAATGCAAGATACAAAGAAAGAATAAATGGGTTGAACTATGATCTCTCCAGAGGATCTTCCAGCCATAAACCTTAAAGGAATTACTTGAGAACATAAAAAATTACACAGTAAGTAACTGAGGTTTATATTCTGTATTTCTAGATTTCTGAGTTACTATGTGAGGGCAGAGTTCTTTTCCCCAAATAGAAAAAAAATTAAAAAGAAGAAAGAAACAGGTTCTAAAGTAAATAACAGGTTTGAAAGTGAAAGGCTTAAAGGCAACAGAGGTCAAGATATGTAGGTAAGAAGAGAAAAAAATTGATACTTTATGTATTATCAAAGAAATGCCAAGAACAAGGCCACTAAATCAATAAACAGTAGAAAGATGTTACAAGAAGTAAAAAACAATGGAAGAATGACAATTAGCTATTAACAACAGCAAAAAAAAAAAAATCCCTATAGTTTATTAGCATGGGATATGCTATATTAGGGCAAAACAAGATTTTCTTCAGTGTTGCTATTATAAATCTGAACAGTCATCGCAACTTTTATTGTTTCTTTTTTCTTGTTATTAAAATAATCTGCATCATTTTTAAATGTAAAAATTTAACAAAATGTAAAGAAAACACTCTTAATTTCATCTACTCTAGAGATTAACGTTTTATTTCCTTTTACTTTTACTGTTTTGAATAGCAATAATATTTATAAATAGAAGATTGGGAATGACACACAGCCTATATAATTGTGTGTACTGCTGTAAATATTGTTCATCATTTATGTTAACATTCATCTTTCCTAAATATTTTTCAAACATTTCGTGCATACTAAGTAATTATTTGGATGTTTCATAATTCAATAAATTGCAACTCCCAACTCTAGGGAGGCCCTTCAAAGTTTTATATACCCTGCCTATGTAAAAGTTTTACATACCCTGCCCAGATTGCTTCTGGGATGGACATGTAGCACAGCTGGGCTAATCGAAAGTTTTAGTAGAAATTTTGCAGGAATTATTGGAAAAAAGGTTTATTTCTTTAGGATGAAACTGAGCTGACAATTAAATAAGCACCAGCTAAGAACACTAGGTAGGGGAAAGAGAAAAAGAAGAGTGAGAGAAGGAGAGGGAGAGAGGAAGAGAGAGTGGGAGAGGGAGGGAGGGAGGGAGGTAGAGAGGGAGAGAGGGAGAGAGGGAGATAGAGGGAGAGAGGGAGAGAGGGAGAGAGAGCGAGAGAGAGCGAGAGAGAGAGAGAGACAGTCAGAGTGAGAGTCAATGAGCGAGAGTGCTGATGAGATGACAGTCTATAGGCCAGCCCGACCCCCTTTCCTCCTCTCAGCACTGTAGTGCTGGTTGTTACCTAGAAACAAACAAATGCAAATCCCATTCTGGAAACCCTGCAGAACATATATATATAACTTTTTTTTTTTTTTTTTTGAGATGGAGTCTCTCTCTGTCACCCAGGCTGGAGTGCAGTGGCACAATCTCGGCTCACTACAACCTCCACCTCCTGGGTTCAAGCAATTTTCCTCCCTCAGCCTCCCGAGGTTGGGAGTTACAGGCATGTGCCACCATACTCGGCTAATTTTTGTATTTTTAGTAGAGATGGGGTTTCACCATATTGGCCAGGCTGGTCTCAAACTCCTGACCTTGTGATTCGCCCACCTCTGCCTCCCAAAGTGCTGGGATTACAGGCATGAGCCACCACACCCAGCCAGAATATATTTTTTAAAAATCTTTATTTGTATTACCTTAAAAGCCCAGGGATTTTACATAGTGCTTCATGCAGAGAGCTTTCCAAAAAAAAAACAGTTTAGATGTTTGTCTGTCTTCTTAAAACTTCTCAATCTAGGTGGCTACAAAAAGTCTCTTCACTTTCTTCCAGAGCCTTTATTGCCCATCTTCCATTCTGCCCTCCACTTGGCCACTGGGCTTGGGAACCTCTGTCCTATTCTCAGCCCTGCATATAGAATCTGGTCTACCTTGCTGAAGCTCTTCCCTCACAGGGAACAGCTCTCTGGAACTCTGGTGAAGAACTCTTCCACTTTGTGCCACACAGAACTGCTAGTTCAGGATCTAACTTCCCTGCTAGACTAAAAGCTCCATGTGAGCCACCATCTTGTTTATTCGTTACTCTATAGCCACCATCTAACATAGTGCAGAACACATGATTAAACCCAACAAATATTTGCTGACTGAATGAATATGTAGACTTTCCCAGCATGCAGTGGAAGAGGAGCTGTGAAAGATTGCGACCAGGATGGAAGAGGAGAGGAGAGTGGGCAAGGGAAAGGAGAAGGCAAAGAGCAGACAGTAGAGTATTAGAAAGCATAAACAGTATTTTTCAGTCAAACCAGAGAATCTCTATTTTCAGACCCATTTCTTTCTTTTCTTCCATTGTCATTTCATCAATTTATCATTCCGCTAATCCATTCATCAATTGCACTGTGAAAAGTAACAGGACAAAGCTTTCCGGTTCCCAAACACAAGTGGCTACTCTCTGATATGCTGCGAGGTTCACCCCGCAATCTCTGACCATGCCACTGCTATTGTCTTCCTGCAGAAAAGGATATTTGCAAATGTTAAAGAGAACATCCTGATTGAGATTTTCTACCTGAAGTCAGAAGAATTATAAGAACTTTGAAATAGAGAGCACTTTAAAGAGAAAGCAAGCAGATTCTAAAGCATTTGTGTATCAAGAATACTCATGGCTTTGTCCTTTATGAAGGAAATTCTGAGTTTTTCTTGATAGAAAACATGTGTAAGAAGAATCAGTGATACTCAATGTCATCTAAATGTCAGAAAGAAAAACATGTAGGGAATCTTCTCTGTAGGGAATTCCATTTTTTAGAAGGCAGAGTTTAGCTTTTGTTTTTGTTTTTAGCTGCTGCAAGAAAAGAAGAAACAACTTGTGTTTTGACATTAAGTTTGGCAAATATAATCATCTGAATTTAGCTTTCAGCCAATCTAACTTAATTTGTATCTTAAGATCCTAAACTTGGTTTAGAAAAAGTTATCACTCCTAGCATATCCCAAAATAATACAGACAAACATATGTGAGAGAAAAGATAGTCACCAATACATTTTTTAGAAATCATATCTCTTTTTTTTTTTTTTTTTTTTTTTTTTTTTACCACCAGTACCAGTACGAAATGGAAATGACCTATCACAAAGCATAATTTTATGAAGACTTATCCAGTTTGGGTAATAGGAGGGTGAGTGAGCCTGCATTCCCTGCTGTCTACATTCTAGAATTAATTACTAGCAATTATCCTGAATCTAATACATATTTTTTAACCAACATTCCTATGTGAGAACATGTCTTCTTCCCTCTTCCACAACCACAGCACCTATTCCTTCCGCTCAAGCAGAGTCTATTATTATGCTCAAAATTAACCTCATTTAATTTAATGAATATTAAAAAAAAACACTTCCACCTAAATGGGAGTAAACGTAAAGTGATGTAAGAGAAAGAAAAAGGGGCAAAGTTGTAGGATATAAGAGGAACTCTTCCACAGCATGTCAGCTTAACATAGAAATAATGGGTTATATTTGAACCCCTGAAGGAAACTTTTGTAGTTAAACCTCTATAAAATGTAGCCAACAGACTGGTCCATGTGATCACTGGGACAAAATTTTCCTTGGATTTTCTAATGCTTTATGTAAGTTCTTAGAGATTTAGGTATGTCCTCTAAAGTTTAACCTCAGATATTAGTAAAAGCCCCTGCCTGATGGTGTGGGGAAGATATTACACAAGGGTGTGTCACAGCCAGCTTCTCCTCATACATAAGTTTGCATTAGGATCAGCCTGTCAGCTATGTGAAACACCTAGTTATGATACATAATAGAAAAATGACAAAGTATTTCCCACTCTAAGTTCACATAGCATGACTACTATTACAAAACCTAAGCAAATCACTTTGGTAAATAATATGCCCGGGGAATAAATAACTATTGGAAAAACATTTCTGTATTTTATTAACTGAGTTAATGAAGCACTGTATCCTGGACCTTAGAGATCTAAATCTATTTTAAAAACACAAAACAGGATGGGCATGGTGGCTCACGCCTGTAATCCCAGCACTTTGGGAGGCCGAGGCGGGTGGATCACAAGGTCAGGAGTTCAAGACCAGCCTGACCAACATGGTGCAACCCCGTCTCTGCTAAAAATACAAAAAAATTAGCCAGGCATGGTGGCTACTCAGGAGGCTGAGGCAGGAGAATCTCTTGAACCCAGGAGGCGGAAGTTGCAGTAAGCTGAGATCATGCCACTGCACTCCAGCCTGGGCAACAGAGTGAGACACCGTCTTAATTAAAAAAAAAAAAAGAAAAAGAAAAGAAAAGAAAAAGAAAGAAAAATAAAAAAAACACACAGAACATTGTACAGGGCTGAATGGTGGCCCTAATAAAGGTATGTGTGCATCTTAGTCCCCAGAACTTGTGCGTGCTGCCTTATTTGGAGAAAGGGTCTTTGCAGATGTAATTAAGTTAAGGATCTTGAGATAAGGAGATCACTTTGGGTTATTCAGATAAAACCTAAATCCAATGACAAGCATCCTTATAAATGATACAAAGCAGAGAATACAGGTATATAAAGGAGAAGGTAATGTGAAGATGGAGGCAGTGATATAGCCATAAGCCCAGGAATAAGGGCAGCCACCAGAAGCCGGGAGAGGCAAAGAGCCCCTGAGGGAGTACAGCCCTGCCAGTTGTTGAACTTCTGGCCTCCAAAACTGTGAGACAATAAATTTCCATTTTTTTAAAGCACCCAGTTTGTAGTGATTTGTTACGGCAGCCCTAGGAAACTAATACAGCCATCTAGATTATTCTGTCTTTAAAACTCATATAGAGAATAAATTCCAGCTATAGAGAAAACCCTGGACTGGTTGTCAAGATAGATGGCTTCTTTTACAGGTACACCCAGAATTCACTGTGACGTTGAGCAAGAATCTTGGCTTTACTGTTAATCAATTTCTTTCTATGGAGTTGAACTAGATGATCTTAAAGCTTCCTTTAAAATCTACATTTTAAAGCCCTCAAATCTACATTTCTGGTAATAAGTGACAGTGTAGCACACTGAAGGACAAGCACAACTAGCATTGAATGAACTTAGTCACACCCACAGACAAGTCCTTAAACACACACACACATATTTTTACAAGCGAATTTTAGGTTTTTGTTGGAGAGAAGGAAGACATAACAAGATTAGCTATAATTGTTATCATTTATTATGCCAAATGTTACTTCATGTACTCCTCATGATAAATCCTGCTGCAGTCCAGGTCCAGTCAGGAGATAGAAACCATATAATGGTTAAACAGGGAAAGTTGAATATAAAGAATAATTAAACTATAATAAAGTAGAAACTAAAAGATAAGAAGAAATTTTATATAGTACTCCAGGACTGATAGTAACCAATAAAGGAAATTTGGAAGAGGGTAAGACTTTGTTGGAGAAGGGGTGGTTCAACCACTAGACAGTGGAGACGTTTGATAATTTAGCCAGGCTAGAATTGGTCTAGAGTTGCTGGACAAATGACAGGCCACCTTCCAGAGTGTAAGTAGTGGGCATGTGAGCAGGAATTGTTGGCATGAATATGCAGTGGGAATCTGGGCACCGGCTAGGCCTTCAGAGTGAAGGGAATGTGGCAGAGAATGCAGAAGGAATGACTACCTGTTTTGTGAGTCTCTGGGCCCTGGCAGCTGCATACAAGCTGCACAGTGCTCCAGGTTCCATGTAAAGTGAGCTGCAGAATGGGCATTGTCAGGCCTAGGCTGCAAGATCACAGAGAGACTGCATCCTGAGCCTGTGGCTGGGACAGTCTCTACCAGATGGCCTCACACCCACACTGCTCATCTCCCCATCCCACACCAGAAATTGCAGGAAACCTCTTCCTTCCCATTGTCCTTCCAGCATCCTCTATTAAGAAAACCTAGCATTGTGCTCAATTTAAGTTAGAAATGCTTTAAAAACTCCTGTTATCACAGAACATATGCTGAAGAGTGCATGTGGAAATGAGAGGCAATAAATTAATAACTGACACACTTGCAAAGTAACTATTATCTATACTTGCGCAGGACACACCAAGGCTTGGAGACATGAATGCAGCCGGGAATGATAGAGCTGGAAATTATGTTCAGCACCCCAAATGATTGGTAATTTCTAAAACTAGGCTCTAACCACACCCCAAGAGCACTATGATGAAAACTGTCCACTCAAAGTATTTTGTAGATGGTTCTGTATTTTGAATCCATTATTAGACTTCTTATGATCATCTGGTAAAACTATTTGATTAGAATTTTCCCATGCTCTTTTTGTTGACACAAAGAGGCAAATGGGAAAACCATTCCTATTTTCTAACCACCTCTTCCTCTCCATACTGGGTTAAATGTCTCTCTCCTCCTGAATAAATGGCTCCCTCTTCTTAGCAAATGCATCTGTGGATTTCTTCAAAGCACTCATCACACCCTAATGTAATTATCTGCTACCTGTGTGTTCTTCACCCTAAATTGCAACCTCCTCAGCTGTGGAGGCTGATCTTTGCAGTTCCAGGACTTAGGTCACTGCCCTGACTCACAATAGATATTTAATATAAGGGTGTTGAACCAAACCAAAGAGAACAAATTTACCTCAGGTATTTATTCAAATAAGTCATTGCTAGGATAGAACTCAGGGTCGAGACTGTCCACTGATCAAGGGGTTAAAGGACACACACCAATCAGTGCCACAGGGTCTTTGATGGCATACAGGGTCTACAGCAAAGGATCAGAGAGTGAATTTCCAAAGCAATGTCCTGGAGGGAGGCCCAACATGCTCAGAAAGACCAGGCCAAGCAAAAACCTTAATCAAGGGCAAGGTACCAAGTGTCAAAAGAAAAATTGAGAGTATGTAGTTGGAGGATTTGAAGTCCTGAAACACAAGGAGAGCTGCTATGAGGGAATATTGCAAGCAGGTGAAAGAGAGGAGGTTTGGACTGATTCCCCGTGTGATAAGCCCTGACAGCTTTTAACTCTCAGCACATGTTTATGGAGTTTTGTGGAGTTGATTTAAAGGGTTAGGAATGGTACACAGAGCACATTCTCCAACATTATAACAAACTGGCTGGCTCATTCTTTTTAAGGTCTCTCACATGGGTGTCTACAGTCATTTACATGTTTAGGTGTGACCCCACTTTAACAGATCAGATCCATAGCCATAGGCAAGGTGCCGGGGAAACCACATTCTCATCCCTGTAGCAAATACGACTTTAATCAAGTCACTTTATAATACCATTCGGTACTTCTACTCTTGTGTTTATCTAAGTCCCCTCTTCTCATTCTCCCAGTTCCTTGGAGAATACTGCCTTGCCTGTCCCTCCCTACTCCATCTTCTTCTGAGACTAATGTTCTAATTTCCATGTGTTTTCCCAGGTTACCTACATCCAGGTCTTCCAAAAGTTACAGTCTTCCTGGATCTGGAGTGTTCTATTTACTGCCAGACCTTCCTTCCCACCTGTAAGCCATCTATTACTTCCTGTTGGATTCTTAGTTGTCACCTCCCCACTAGCCAAGACCTTTCCTGCTTGCTCTCCTGGAACCTCCTCTGGACTGTATGCCAGCCCCGATGTGGGAATATATCTGTGTCTGGTTTTCTAGATGCTGAATATCTTTTATCTAATCAATATACTGACCATTGAGCCCCAGTGAAACCACATTAGCCACATCTACAGTGCTACAAAGTGATTACTAATGTTCAACACTTTGACCTAGATACACTACTTGAATCATAGATATATGAAAAATATAAACTTAATTAAGTTCACAAAAGCTTAATTACATCAAATTTTCTCTAGTTACCAGGAATATAATCAATATTAGAAAATTTTTCAATGCAAGGAATAAAACAAGAGGCATCAAACTAATATTAGTTTAACCAAAAACTCAATTAATCATAACACCCATTGCACTCAAACATTTTATTGTCAGTAATCAGTTATAACACCACTCCAAACAAAGTATGTAGGTTTTCGTATATATATAAATATACATATCACCACTGTTTCGATCCCAAATGTGGTTAACAGACTTCCACAATCGCTGTTCTGGAAATTCTTTTTTTTTTCTTTTTTTGGCTCATTTCTCCTCACAAAAATTTGATATGTAGGACGATATAATTTTAACATCAATTTTCGCTATGAAGAGACATAACGAGAATCTGGAAGAGATCCTCTGCTTACAGGGCTTGCAGGATATCTTCTAAGTGAGTCCAGATTGAATTTTGAGCACAAGTAAGTCTCTAACAATTTACTGTAAGCACCAAAAGTTTTCAAATTTTTACTTTATTTTTTGACATATTTAAAAATTTGAATAACTGTACTTTCACTCCCAATCAAGACAGGTAACCAGGACCAGATATACTCACTATCATTAGACAACTAAGAAACTAGTCTAAATATATTTTAGACATCAAAAAACAGACAGTGTGAGAAAGATCTCTGAGAGATGGGAAACAAACTAAGTGAGCCCCAGGATGTCCCCACTTACTGCTTGCAGAGTGTTTCCTGGCCACCGTGCTGGGAGTCTGAAGGTCTTCCTGCGCTGAGGAGACGGAGTTGAGAATTCAGAGGCAAAGGTGGATGGAATTTGCAGAGCAAAATACTGGATAGGAAAGAGTTGCACAGAGAGAGGAGAATGACCAAGAGAGTTGCACAGAGAGGGTGAGAGAGAAAGAGAAAGGGAGAGAAAGAGAAAAACAGAGAGAGAGAGAGAGAGAGATCCAGAGATTGGTAGAGGGCTTCAGCTGGGTACGGATGAGCACCTGTGTGTGAGGAAGCCACCTGAGCAGGGAGAGAACTAGTAGCAAGGAGCAAGCAGGAGAAACTCCAGAGCTCACACAAGGTGGGAAATAGTTCATATTCCCACCAGCCAAAATAGGGGGAAAAATCATAATAAAATAGGCATTAGGTAGAGTATTTGGAAGAGTATTGCCCCAGTGTGAGGAGTATTTTGTCCTAAATTTAACACTCTGGTCTCACCTAACAAAGCTTAAAAGGAGCAACTTTAGGGATCAAACTGTTTCCAAGTAACTTAACTGCAACCCAGAAGAAAGCTTAAGAATATTTAAAAGAACACAAAAATAATATCAGCACTGAACAACATGAAATTCACACCTGTCATCCAGTCAAAAATTACAGATATACAAAGAAGTGAGAAATACAACCCATATAATGAAGGAAAAAATAATCAATAGAAACAGCCTCCAAAGTACAAAGTAGCATAGATGATAGAATTAGTAAAAAGGGATATTAAAACAGTTATTGTAGCTATATGCCATATGGTCAAAATCTGAATAACTTAATTACTCTTGGCAATAATACTGCTCATTGAGTTTTAAAATATGGCTATCTACAACATGAAAGCATTCTTATTTTGTTGTTTTTGTTACAGAAAATTTCAGGGACTGTAGTGCCTATATACTTCAGTTATTTTTTCCTTTTTTAAACACGAACATTTTTCTATATTGCATAGGCTAGGAAGTTAAAATATTTCTGTCTGCTGAATTCAAAAGAAAAAATTTGTTGCTGCTTGGACTTAATTCTCTACTTACATCAATGTTTTACAGAACTACCAGTGTCAAAGCACATTGGAATTTTTACTATTGTATAGTAGAATTTAGTTAAAAGCCAAGGAGTAAGCAGAAGAAGAAAAAAGAAAGTCAGAAAACATATCATACTGCAATGCTTAGCATACCGGAAACACATTCATGGCCATGGTGTCTGTCAATAAAAATGAGGGCATATCCTGAATTACAGCCAGGTCTAATGAGCCTTGAGGTGAGTATCATGCATGCTTAAGCAATGAATTACACCCAATCCAGATATCTAGAGTATTATTCATTTTATTTCCTGGCTCACAAAATAATATCTCCACAGCTGGCCAAATTACTCAAACCTTAAAGTACCTCACACATGGGGCCCAGTCTAGCTCCTTCAGCTACCTCAGAAAGAGCTCAGTGGGGGAATGAGTAGTGCTGGGAGGAGTGCAGGCTATGCTGCCCAAATTTTTACTATACCCCAACATCTGTCAGTACTACAAACAATGCAGAGACATAAGGAAGTGGTGATAATTCTTATTATTGAGTTGTCCTCACTTTTACCCCTTTCTCCCTGTTGATTTCATCAGCTCATCCCAAATCACTCTATGTACCTCTGATAGACAACTCATCTTTAGATGTCAGTTTCTTTATGTCACTCAGAACTATAATGGTCTTCTGTTACTTTAAAATGTCAGGTCGGAATTCATGTTTCTTATAATTAAGGTCATTAAATATGTGGCCTGATTCTCCTTTAAAAGTATCCTAGACTCAGCAGTCAAGCTTTCTAAGTACCAATCTTGGCTCTACTATTCTTTGGCTGTGTGACCTTAGGCACTAAGCCCCAGCTTCCTCATCAGTAAAATGGAGATGAAAATGGTGCTATCTACTTCACCGATTTTTGGTTAAAGATGAAGAGAGATAATTTATGTAGGACATTTAGCATTGTAAGCACTTTATAAATGATAGCTATTTTTACATGTTCAAATATATTTACCTTTCTTTCAGAACAGGAACATTCTTTCTCCCAATAGGGATATTTATTATAGACTGCTCGTCAACACAGACACACACACACACAAACACACACTCATTTCTATCTCTGCTTGTTCTCATGCTCGTCTTTTTCTAAAATCTGTGCCACTTGTTGGTTAACCTATCCATACTTTAAGAGTCACCACCAGTCCCACCTGAATTATTAAAGCTTCCGAACCACTCTAAACCCCCGTTATAACTCTTTTTTTTAATTTCGAAATGCGAGTGATTATATTCTCTAGTAAAGCAATTTTTACATACTGATTTTTAATTTAAAAAATATTTGATATCTTTTCATATATGTATTTTGTCTCCCCAGTAATAATCTGAGATCCATAATGACAAAGAACTATGACTATGTTTTTCACAGATGATTCTTTCCCTTTTGGTAGATATTACAATGTTCAACTTGGGAAATCATTACTTATTGATTTATTAAATGCAAGACAAAATTTCAAAAAACATGAACAACTTTTAATGAGTTTATATGGTAAGAAATTGACTTAAAGGTGTCGAAGAGGACAGGGCATGAATTTGGCCTGGGTGACATACCAAAGAAGAAAGATGCAAGAAATGAAAATATAGTACATTTGAGGTTTCTCTTCTATGTCTGAAGTTTGAAAATGAAGTATAATAACTTTCTCTCTCATAGTGTTTTGGTTTTCATTTCTCAGCTTTAATTCTAATACTCTCTGCATACCAGAGATGCGTATTTAAGCAGTTCTTTCATTGCCTGGCCCTAGAAGTAAAAATGCATTAGTCAGTAAGCAGTTAGCTACAAAAGTAAAAGTAAATTAAAAATTTAAAAAGCCTCTGAATTGAGAGATAAGATAAAGAAAAATTTTCTGAATTTTGAAATCTAACAAAAATCAACAGTTGATGAATATCAACATGGCAGAATTAACTTACAATGGGAAAGGTTTTTATTTTTTTATTTTTTTGTCTAGAAATGAACCCACCATATCCAATCGAGAATACATAGCATTTCTTTAAAACAACATACATAATTATTGATTTGGTATTAGAGAAAGCTGTTGCCAAGTCAATCATATTGTAATATAATAGCCTGAAATATGGTATCTTAAATCCATAATCCTGCACAAATTCTAAAACTAGAGAGCCATAAAGCAGTAAGTTAACAGATTTTATTCAGTTGTCTCCAGAAAAGGATGCTTCTTCTAACCCTCAAGGAGCAATAGGTGTCATTGAGGTTGAGATATTTGCAAATAGAAAAAGTGAAGAGCATCCACTAACCTGGGTTGTTGGAAATGTGTCCCAAGAATGTCTATGACCTTTGTTCCATTTTGATGCTGAGTGATCAACATTCTGATCTCTAATTTGATTTCCTAAATGAGTTCAACAAACAGGCTAAAAATTGGCTCTGTGAACATATGGTCAGTTGGCTATTGTGCAAGATTTCAAATTCTGTGTATAGTCATATGTGATATATGGCTGAAAATCAGCTTCTTATGAATCTAGTGATTATGGGTCATCACTGAGACTGAGCTCACATGTGGGAGAAATAATAAAATTGTATCTTAAAGTTCAGAGCTTGAGTCTAGTCCCAAAACCTAGTGACCCATCAGGAGCTGCAGCAGTGCTGAAAATATGACTGACTTTGTTATTTGGATCACAATGACGATTCTCTCCCTCTGCCCGGAATACCCTTTCCTGCCTCATGGCCTGATTTACACTCAACAACCCCAGTTAGCTTTCTTTGGCCTATTTTCCCAATCCCCCCACCCCCATACTCCTGCGATTGGCTGCTCTTACCTGGTACTCTTTGGAAACATTGTTGGTACTGCACCTGTATATTATTTTTAAGTGATCCAATTATTTGTCTGTTTAACTGCAGTGTTCTTTAAATGAAGGTTGGGCCTTATGCATCTTTAAATTCTTAGTGCCTAGCATTGTGCTTAATACCTGGAGAGACACTTTTGAGTTTAAAAATGTTCTGTTATAAGCTCCTATATGTAGGAAACAATAGTCTTTTCTATGTAAATACTTTTACAGATATTTGAATTAAATTTCCTACTAGAGCTCAACTTTCATAACATTTGCATAAATGAAGTTCCAAATATGGGGTGATTCTTGGGTCAACAAATGGTTATATTTCCCAGTAAATATATTTTAAAATGCATATTTTATATGACACTTATACAGTATGTTTTGTGTACAAAGAATTATTCTAAGTGCTTTATAAATATTAACTTGAATTATCCTCATATCAAATCTATGAAAGAGGTGATTTTACTACCCCCACCTACTACTGGGGAAATGGAAATACACAGAAATTATTTAATATGTAACTTGGCCAAGATTGCTCAGCTAATAAGGGCAAGAACCAGGACTTGAATCCAGGCAACCTGGCTCAGAGCCCTGGCTGCCCCTGCAGCTCTAATGGATTTGCCAGTAAGTCTCCATCCACAAAATGAGTGGGCATATTTGTATGCAGAAGCCTTAATATATATATAGGTCATTTCCTCCCTTTTCCCCTTGTCTAGTCCTCTTAAACAGATGTCTTTTAAACTTCACATGTTAGACAACTATTTTATTGAATTACTTGCCTCTGAGGAGCCTGACCTATTTTACAAAAGGAAAAATAAAAAACAAAAATAAAAACAAGAGCTCAGTAATCCTCGCTAAATCCAATGAGGACTATAATGCTAAGAAAAGGAAATATTTTTAAATGGGTATTAGCTAAAGTCTTACTCCTTTAGGACAAGACTGAATAATGATTTCATTCTGCCCTGAGAATGAAAAAAAAAATGTTCCTGTAAGTCTTGGAAAGGAAGCAAAAGATCTAAGGGCTTTCAATAAAAACCTTCCATTTCCATTTTTTTGAAATTCAAATCCTGCGATGATTAGCTGCAGCTGACCTTAACTCTTTACAGTGCTTAGGGAGACTTATACTATCATAGAAATCAGAAATCAAATAAATTAGGCTCTCCTTTCAGATCAACACTTTCAATGGCAGCTGGAAGAAACCATCTATAGGCTAGTTAGCCCCAAAAAGCTTTTTTTCAGAAGCATATTTGACAAAAGGAGTGGGGCTTCTCTGCTGGGACTGCAATCCAGTCATAAAGAAGAAAAGCAATAAAAAGAAAGCTGCCAAGACTAATTGAAAACTGTATAATAAAAGGAATGTTATCAATTAAATTGTTGTGTTCCTTAAAAGGATCAATAGGGGTCAAAGAAAAGATATCTTGCCACTGTTTAGAAAATTGATCAGGAAAACTCCTCAGGAGACTAACTTGGAAAACTGTATCTCTAGCAAGCAAATGTGTAAGGAACACATTATGTGCTCAAATAAGCCCTTATCTTGTCTATTGGAAAATGAGAAAATTCCTGTTACCAAAGAAGATTGGGAGGGACCTATGATTTGCAACGTTGGAGTAGTAGGGACAAGATTTACCCTCTAACCTGGAGCAACAACAACAACAAAAAGGCAAAATGTATAAAACAATGCTTTTCAAGATACTAGACTTTTCGGCAACAAAATACAGTGACCACTGAGAGACAGGAAATGAATGGGGTGAGGCTTGTGACTGCCCTAGTGTATTGCCTTGATAGAAATTCCAGATCATGGAGCAGAGAGGGAGAAACCAAGTGGAGTTCTCTCTAAATTGGGGAGAAGAAGGCAGTTAGAATTCTTGGAAGAGAGTACTGGAGAGCAGAAAGATACACAGAGAAAAAATTTCTGCATATTTGCAAAGAGTCCCCTCCAGTATTCAGCTGTCTCCTACTGTTCATTGCATGAATGCAGGGAAACTACACTTAACCAGAAAAATAACTATCCAAAAGGATTCGTGGTAACAGTTCATGTACATAAATACAGTTACTGTGTCTGGTGCTCCTCCTCTCTTTAGATCACCCACTCATATTTCTACCTGGTACCATCTTCCTTATTCCTGAAGGAGTTTATGTAACATTTCTTGTAGTGAGGGTCTGCAGGTGATGAATTATTTTAGCTTTCATAGGTCTGAAGAGGACTTTATTTTGTCTCCATTGTGAATTCTGGGTATAGAATTCCAGAGTTTTATTGTTGTTGATGTTGTTTTGTTTTTTGTCTTCCAGTATTTTTAAAATGTTGTGTTACTGTCTTCTTGCTTCCATTGCTTCTGATGACATATTGATGTCAAACTTATATTTGTTACTCTATATCGTGTGTGTGTGTGTGTGTGTCTTTATTCTCTGGTTGCTTTTAAGATTTCTCTCCTTATCTCTGGCTTTGAACAACTTGATTGTGATGTGCCTTGATGTAGTCTTTGTTTCTTGTGTTTCAAGTTGATTGAACTTCTTGGATATGTCAGTTCATGGTTTTCAACAAATTTCGAAAAATTCTGGCCATTTTTCTTCAAATACTTTTGATCTCTCTGTTTTCCTCACATTCAAGGATTTTGTTTGAAGTTATCCCACAACTCACTGATGCTCAGATTATTTTTTTTAATTATTATTTTTGTCTGTGTTTTATTTTGGTTAATATTGCTATATCTTTCAGATCATCAATCTTTTCTTCTACAATGTTTAATCTGCCATAATGCTATCCCACTGTATATTTTTTATCTCCCATTTTGTAGTTTTCTTCTCTAGACATTTGATTTGGGTCTTTTTCTTTATATTGTCTATGTTTTTGCTTAACTTATAAATGTACGAAATAAAGTTATAATAGCTGTTTTAATGTTCTCATATGAAAATTTTAACATCAGTTCTGGGTCAATTTTGATAGATTAATTCTTTTCTCTTCATAGGTCCTATTTTCTTCCTTCTTGGCATGATCAGTAATTATTTATTAGGTCTCAAGAATTATGAATTTTACCTTGTTTGTTGCTGGATATTTTTGTCTTCCTATAAATAGTACTTAAGGTTTTTTTTTTTTTTTCCTGTGATGCAGTTAAGTTACTTGGAAACAGTTTGATCCCCTTGGGCCTTGCTTTTTATATTTGTTAGGTGGGACCAGGTCATATTTAGTTTAGAGCTAATTATTCTCTAATGCTATGTGGATTATGAGACTGTCTAGTCTGTCTAGTGTGAACAAACACAATTTAGGGTCTGATATGAGCCACATGAACTGTTATAGCTAAACCTTTTGGATAGTTCTTTTTCTGGCCTAGCATAGTTTTCTCACATTCATGCACTAAACAGTACTCAGCTGAAAACTGTAGGAGACTGTTTGCAAATACCTAGAGTTCTCTCCCTATGTATCTTTCTGTTTTCCAGGAGTGTCTTCTAAGATTCTAACTGCTTTGCTCTTCCTAGTTGAGAAAATCTGCTGGGCTCCACTTGGTTTCTCCCTCCTTGCCCAAGATCTGGAATTTCTGTCAAGGCAGTAAACTGGGGAAGTCATAGGGTTCACCTCATTTTCCTGTCTCTCAATGGTCACTATATTTTGTTGCCTGAAGTCCAGTATCTTAAAAAACATTGTTTTGTATATTTTTACCTTTTGTTGTTGTTGTTTCAGGTTAGAGTGTAAATCTGGTCCTTACTACTCCAATGTTGCAAATCAGAAGTTCCTTCCAATCTTCTTTTGTAATAAGAATGTCCTCATTTTATAATAGAAAAGATAAGAGCTCATTTAGGCAGTTTGTTTCTTACACATTTACTTGCTAAAGGCACTATTTTCCAATCTCCTAAAGTGTCTTCCTGACCAATTTTCTAAATACCTTACATTATTTTCAAATATTAATTCAAAATGAATCATAGACGTAAATGTAAAACCTACAAATATAAAACTTCAAAGAGAAAACATGCAAAATCTTTGATACCTGGGATTAGGCAAAGAGTGACTACATTGAACTCCAAAAGCCAAATCTCTAAAACCAAAATTAATAAATTGGACTTCATCATAATTAAAGTATCCTCTTCCAAAAGCTCTGTTAAGAAAATTAAAAGACAAGTCACAGATCAGGAAAAAATATTTTCAAATTATATATCTGATAAAGAGCTTGTATTCAGAATACATAAAGAAGTTCTACAACTCAATAATAATAAGATAAGCAACCAAATTAAAATAAAGGCAAAAAATTTGAATCAACATTTTGCCAAATAATATATACAAATGGATAATTAGCATGTAAAAAGATGTTCAAAATCATTAGTCATTAGAAAAATGAAAATTAAAACCACATAAGGTAACACTATGTATCGACTAGAATGGTTATAATCAAAAAGACTGACAATGCTGAGTGTTGGCAAAGATGCGAAAAAAACTGGCAACCTCATGAGTTGCTGGTGGAAATGTAAAATGATACAGCTACTTGAACAAATAATATGGCAATTTCTTAAAATATTAAACATGAACTTACTGTAAATTCCAGTAATTCTACTCCAAAGTGTCAATCTACCCAAGAGAAATGAAAACTTACGTCCACATGGTTGTATGTGAATGTTCACAACATCACTATTCATAGTAGCTAAAAACTGAAAACAATTCAATGCCCATAAAGTAGTGAATGTATCAACAAAATGTATGTATTGATACCACACAATACGTTCATGAATTAAAATGAAAGAAACACTTATAAATGCTATAACATGGATGATTCTCAAAAACGTTATGCTAAGTAGAGGGAGTCATACTATAAAGACTACAGATTGCATAATTTCACTTATCTGAAATTTCCAGTAACAGCAAGTCTATAAAAGTGGTAAGCAAATCAGTGGTTTCCTGGGGCTGAGGAACAAGGAATGGTTACAAATGTGTTTGAAGGATATTTTGGGGATGGTAGGAGGTTCTAAAACTAGATGGGTGCACAATTCTATAAATGTACTAAAAATCATTTGTCACTTACAAAGCATGAATTTGATTGCATGTAAATTATAACTTAATAAGACTTATTTTCCCTCCAATTATTGTCAATAAACCAACAACAAAGGTAAATTCAATGAGTCTATATTTAATAATTTTTTCCAAAATAATGAGATTTTATCAAGAAATTAAAAATCTGGGCTCTTTTTTTAGTTTGGGGAGGAATATAAATTATTGATTTTTTCTAGAAAACAAAACTATAAGCAAAAAATGGGCAAGGCAAATTGCTAATCTTCAGCAATTATACATTAATATATATTTGTTAAATTATTCAGAGAGCGATCACAATCCTATAATGTGGATAGACAAAATAGATTTAATTCATTTCATAAGTTGAAGAAACCTAAGGCTGCATTAAGTTCAAAGGGTTTGTCAGAAGTCGTGAGATCTCTAATTGTAGGAAAATTGTAATTTTCCTTATAATGACTGCTCACTTATGTTTGAATTTTCCTCCACAACTCTCCAAGAGCTTGTCAAATCCCTGCTGAAAGATCCTTCATACCAGAGAACTTGTTATCCTCAATAGGAAAAGTTTTCTTCTTTACAAAGGACAGGCATCTAGAAAGACCAAACATGAACTCTGTAGCTTCCATCTACAACATGAAACTAATTGGTAGAAAGAGGTCTCTACCAATATCCTGATATCCTGACTTCTACAAATTCACACATGTTCACTATACAAATATTGTATATAAAAAATATCAGTGGACACAATCCGGATCTTAGAGTCCCAATTCTCCATCAAATACAAGTTCCTTGAGAACTTGTATCAAGGTTCATCATATTCACCATTGTATACCTAGAGCCTGTCACAGTGCCTGATAATTTAAGCACTCAGTCAATAATTTTGAACCAAACTTAGAATTTTATAATACAAAACATGCCTATGTAAATCACCTGAAAATTTTTCTAATGTCCCTATTCCATAAACATATTTATTTTATGCTGCTTTTTGCAGAGATGAATATCTTTTCTTGTTATACGTTACATATAAACAAAATGTGGATATGTGTTAGAGTGGGTAAGGCAGGAACTATATGATAAAAGTAATGATTTTACTGATATGACTATGAATGGGTCCGAAACTTGCCACTTTCAAAGTGAGCTTTGTTAACAATTACTTTTATTAGAAAACAATCCTGAGATAGTGTTTATCACCATGCTTAGACTCCAAATTATCAGAAGCCTTAAATCATGAGAAGTTTTATTTTGAACTATATAGTGATAGCAACAGTCATAGTAACAATCAACATGTGATCCTGAGAGTGCCCTCTACTCTAAGTTATTAAAGAATAATAGCTTCTATTGTTACACATAGAGAAAGAATAAGTTGCCATTTTAAAAATCCACAATTTTAGAAGTCAGGAGACCTACATTGAAATCTGGCTCATATTAGCTGTGGTGAACTCATGCAACAACCTCTCTTTGCTTATCAAAAAACAAGAGGATTCCCACAATCTATGCATGATGAGGTAGTTGTGAAGCTCAAACAAGATAGTGGATATGAAAGTGATTGGGAAACTCTAAAGTACTTATCAAAAGTGAGAGATATGTACTAAATTGCTAAAAAAAATTATCCATGTTTATCACATTATATAATTCTTCAATAATCCAAATATTCAGTTCCCTGAGATAGCAAGTTTGTTCTATTTTTTCATGCTATCAATTTTACAAATGAATGTCACTACTCAGTGTGACAAAGTCCATGCCTTAAATGTTGCAACCAGTACCTTACGCCAAGAAAGCATAAGGCATTCTTTGCTTGTAATAATCACTTAAGAAAAATATTTATTTGAAGAGATGCTCTCAGATATCCTTCAATTATCATTTAAAAGAAGATTAATTCTATGGCAACTTTTACAAATTATCTACATATATTTTTTTACTTAAAGTTTGGCATGCATGGCTCATTTAAATTGGTGGTTTTTAAATGGGTTTCTTAAAATTCTTGAACACCATTGGCAATCTCATGTAAGTGAGAAAATCTATATCCAATAAAGAGCACATATGAACACACATTTGAAATTCTGCTTATAATATCAGTAATTCACAGACCTTGTGTGGCCTAACAATTGGTCTATAGTTCACAGACCCAGGTTAAGAAATTCTGTTTTAAATTTGTGTGAACATTCTTAAATAGCATAATTAAATGCTATATAATAAATTATGTCTCTTACTTTCTTTTTAGATTGTTTAAATAACAGTTTTCTACATTTGCAAATTTAAAGCCCTTATTCTGACTTTATTCTGACTTAATTTGTCTACTCAGCAAATAAACACAAAGTCATTATTCAATATGAGATAGCATTTTTAAGAGTAATGAGGTGGAAAATTAATTAAATGTGGCTGAAAGTTATGAATGATTTAACTAAACACTGTAGGGTAGGGATAGGTGGTCTTTCTGAAGCCCTTTACCTTTTGCAAAATTATTCCTGTAACTCAAAACAGCAATCACAAATGTTCCAGGAACTTAGGCCAAAGCCTTTCTCTCATTTCTTTGGATATTAGCAATGCTGGTGTTTCCAAATAGACTGTGCAATTTCCACATATATTGTGTGTTATACATTAAATCTGATAAGTATATTTATGGATGTATCCATGGATCTCAGACCCTCTTTTCCAGGCCCTGCCAAGAATTTGACTCTCTCCTACAATAGTGCTGATTAAAATCTTGCCTACCAAACAACCCAATTAAGTGTGCACTGGGTTAGTTTCCATGAAAGTAAATGCATAGTTTTAAGAAAAAAGTGTCTTGGTTCTCAATCATTTCTATACAGATATAATCACCAGCATAACTGAGACCTTTCCCAGGATTATTCAGAAAATTAATGCACATATAGCTGTTTGGTTTTGGTTTAGAAAGATATACTGTATGGAAAACAGATTCTTTAATCTTTTTCATAGTTCTAGTCTGCTAAAATTCTCAGAGTTAACTACAATCAGATTTTTTTTTTAATTTGGAGAGAGCTGTTACACATGACCCACTAGCAAAATCCATTTTTAGTTTAAAATTGATATCTATTTATGTTGTAACAGATTGTGTAATCACTGGATCTAAAACACTCAGCAGTCTGCCTACATTTAGGAGGCAAGTATCTGTATCTCACAGGCAGTCTTGCAGATTTTTCCAGGGAGTTGGTTCTCATTTCCATCCTTCATCATCCTTAAAAAGGGATAAAAAATTTTCTTTCCACAAACTAAACATGACCAAAAGTTTTTCTCAGATAACCACATGGCCAAAATATATTCTGTTTTAACCCTAAAGCATTAGCCAATAAGGCAAAAATCTAGTACTAGATGTCAGGAAGTACTCTGCCTTCTGTCTTTAGAAAAGCCTTCAGTTTTAGTGAAAATAAAGAGAAAGTTGAACTAAGAATTTGGCAGCCAAGGAGATCTGACATCCAAATATTTTTAAAATATTTTAACTTATAGTAGAAACACATTCTTTCTCATCAACCCTATCACCACCCCATTCCTGATGCCAAGTGAGCAATTGTGATGCTATTTTCAAAACAACTATAGAGAGCGATATTGAGCCCTAAGAGCAAGAAACAGCGTTTTCTAGATCAAGGGGTATCTGTTTCCTTAGGCCGTTGGACTAAAATGCTGAGCTTTGCCTCTCGAAAGTGTATATGATGTGTGCTTTGGTGCAATTAGGAAACTTTAGATAAGTGGCAGAATAGACACCTGTCTCTCATGCCCTACCTGGTGTTTAAGCAGCCAGCTGTGAAAACTCAGTTAGAAAAAAATGTCAAGAAGGACATTTTGGGTACCATTCTTTCACTCCTCTTATCTGGTTGGCCTGCCTTCTCTCTTTCATGAAAACCCAGCACCTTTAGGTTCACTGTACCTGCACCACGACATAATCTGCAAAGCAAATGCCAATAAAGGGCTATAAAGATGCCTTTGATGTGTGTAAAGGGGGCTTACCAGATAGGCTCACTTCAACGTATATCTGGCCTCTAATACCCAACCTTCCGTACCAGATGCTCAGTCAATCCTGGCTGCAGGAATTGAGGAATGTTGACTGAAGACAACTTAACAGCATACATCCTCCCAAGGGCTTGTGTGATTTAGCAAGTGCTAGAGCCTCAAACTGAAGTAATCAAGACTAGAAAATAGATATCCACGACCAGTCAGCCTGAAGCGGGAAGCATAAGTGTCCCTTAAGAACACCAAATCACTCTATATCCCATACATTTAGGATGGTTCTGTGTCTTCGGAATAGGTATCCCCTGCATGTCTTCCAGTCCTCAAGTAAGGGCCAAAACAAACACTAACTCTACCTCCATTTAGTCCCTCCCTCAGGTCAGAGCAAGACCTAGTGGTGCAGCCTGGAAAGCAGGTTGGAAGTAGATAGTGGACACTGAGGAGAACAGCAGTCTCGGACTTCTTGAAGGAAGACTATGTGCTCCATTCTTCACCACTGAACACCTACAGAACAGAAAAGAGAACTGACTCTGTGTTCCTTCTGTGTCCACCATTAATTAAGGGTCTAGATCTAAACATCAATGAATGGAATAAAGTTAGTTAACATTCTTTAGCATTTAGTATAAGCCCAGTCTTGTTCTAAATGCTTTTCACTCATTAATGTAATCTTCACAACAACACCAACAATAGATTTTACTATTACCTGCCCCTCTTCCATTTGATGAATGAACTGTGCCCAAAATAACACAGCTTTTAGGAAGTGAAGCCAACAACAAAATAAAAGAAATAATATTTATTGATAGCTCATCATGTGATGAGCATGGGCTTTACATGTAATATCTCATTTAGTTCTCACCACAACCTTACGAAATAGGCACTATTACTATTGCCATTTTACAAATGTGGAAAATAGGTTTGAAATGATTTCATAACTTGTCCAAACTTTCACAGCTGTAAGTGACAGGGCCAGAATTCAAACCCAAGGATGTAGTTGGATGTAGAATTGTTCCAATTTCTATATTTATATGATGGAGTTGGAAATCTTCAAAATATTTAAAAGATGGGGACAGTTGTTTGGAGACAGGACAGGAGAAGCTGGAACATTCTTGCCTTTTCTGCTCCGGGAAGCCTAAGAAGATGGGCCAAGCCCTATGGTCAGCAAGAGAAGTAACAAGGGGCATTGAACAGTGAAAAGACTGTTAGGTGGAAGCAACCCTGGCAGGAGGTGCCTTGGAATCTCACAGGCCCTGGAAGGGGGCTTCCCCAAATGTCACCTGCTAAGATGGGCAGACAACTGGACACCTTCAGCTGAACTTCTCTTCCGGGAGAGGGAGGGGAACTGGAAACTCCAGGTCCTTTCTTTCAATATCTTACCCTGACGCACAATCTTCTATTGTCTGTATTTTCATCTCTAACCACACCCCACTTGGATTTTGCTCCCTGGCAGCAAAAGGCATTACTTACATTTCAGCATTTATGTTTAACATTATTTTTCAAATCAGTTGAATTGATAAAGCGCCGAACCAAATCAAATTAGCAACTTTTTTCACGAGTTGCTCCCATCGCTAATAGTTACAAGGTTTTAAACTCTTACCCATTAATCCCCAGATAAATTGTAATGGGTGGGGAGGAGGACCTTGGGATCTCCATTTAGAAAAGGTGTGTTGCATTGTACCTTATTTCTAACTCTCAGCAGTTTTCATATGATCGTGATTCACAGAAGTGATGAGGAAATTATGTTAATTAACAAGGTTAAAATTCCAGACTATGCTCCTAGTGTGATTCATGCTGTACATTACTAGGGGGGAAAAAGGCTAAAAACCAATATTTTAAAACTGCATTGTAATTGTATTTTTGACAGAAGTCTAACACACCAATACCAGAAAGCGGCTGCCCCAAATGCATTCAAAGAGCCAGTCATGTTTTTGAGGATTTTAAAACACCTTGTATTTTAGGACGCTATAAATAAGGGGCTGAGAGGTAGGTCGGTCATGGAGGTTCCATAACGGTCCAGGGGGGGATAAATTATTTAGAAGTGCCGACATTGGGAAAATGCTGCAGGGTTTAAACAGAAAATTAGTGAATCATCATAATCAACCAGACGGGCCAATGGTGGGTTCTTGGAAGTGGGGTTAGAATTCTGCCGAACTGAACTCTGGTGGCGAATGGGAAATGGGCCCGCGGTACCTTCTGCAACTGGTGCTGCCTGTCCTCTGCGTTTTGGGGAGGACAGCGCCCCGCAGTTCCACCCTGGGAGACCCCAGCTTCCCACGGTCTACAGGCACAAAATGGAATTCCTTCAATGGGGAACTCTCGCAGGCCTTGCACCTTTCTTCCCTTCTGCCTCTCAGGTTGCCGCCGCCGCCGCCACCACTTGCTCCCTTCCCCAAGCGCATTTCGCTGCGCGGGGACCAGAGGCTAAAAAGCTCAGCTGGAAAGCTACAGTGGGGCGGCGCCAGCGCGGAGACTGGCTCCGCGAGCGCAAGGTCCTGGATGAATTGGGAGGGAAGGAGCGCCCGGCCGGCCTGGGTTCCTGAAACGCCGCCGCTGCGCGCAGAGTGCAATGGGGAAGCCGGAGACCCACTAGTGCGCCTGGCTGGCGAGTTGGCGGCTGCTTCAGTTGATGTTGCATGGTCAATGTCGTGTTGCAACTGGTGCCTGCTGCTAAAAGAGACACCGCCACATTCTTCCCAATGACCAAAGATTAATTTCGGTCATTGCTAGGATTGAGAGGAAATAATTTAAAGGGCATAATGTGTTTGAAGATATGTGGCCTTTAATATATATCTCCTTACTTTATTAAAATTTCCTGACACTTGAATATAGTACTAACGATCTGCACGTATTATATGGAAGTGCACCATATTGAAAAATAATAACACAAAAATTGCACAAAAATTCTTAAAAACATATTTTTTTTTCCTAGTAGCTTTACAGTTTCGGATCTTACATTTAAGTCTTTATTTTTGAGTTGATTTTTGTATATAGTGTGAGATAAGGGCCTAGTACTATTCAGTTTTCCAACATCATTTATTGAAGAGGCTGCTATTGTACAACATGGGGACTATACTTAATAACAATGTATTGTGTACTTGAAAATTGCTGAGAGTGGATTTTAAGTATTCTCACCACAAATTAATAAGTATGTGTGGTAATGCATATACTAATTAGCTTGATTTAGCCATTTCACAATATATACATATTTCAAAACTTTATGTTGTGTACCATAAATGTATACAGTTTTAATTTGTAAATTAAAATAGAAACAAAAAAATGTATAACAAAGAAACAAAAATGGAAGATTATGTGATTGAAGCCCTTTGCAAAGCAGAAATGTTTCTAAAACTCTCCCGGAATTACTGTGTGGTTTGTTTAGCATCCAAAGTGTGTGTTTTAATGTGCTCAGCCGCTCTTGGGCCTTGAGAATCAAGCCTGTAATCAAGATCACTGAGCGACTGGCATCTTCATAGGAAGCAATTGACAGAAGACTCAGGATGAATGGAAGATGGACTCTCCCTGCCTTTCCACACCAAAAATATACTTCAGAGGATTATTTCTTATAACGTGAAAATTTCTTATAATTAATTGTAAGAGAGACGTTTTTTGTAGAGCTGAGCACCAAAACAACACAGATTTATGCCTAAACTATATCAATTCCATTAAAATGAACACAATTATTTCAGGCGCTAACATGAATTACTACATACCATGGCTGCTGACTGGGATTCTTCAGATCTTTCCTGGTTATTCCTGTGTTAAAGACTATGCTCACAAAAATGTGTACAGATGACAGAACATGTAATACCAAAAACAGAAAAAGAAGACTGAAATAATGCAAATGAAGCAGCTCAGGGTATTCTGAGAGGAAAACTTAAGGTCAACAGAGGCCAATGTGACAGCTATAAGGATGACCCCTAAGGACTCTTTTTTGTAGTGTTAGTGGGGAGAAAATCCTAAAAAATCTAAATCAGACCTTGTATCAGCAAAGAAATGCTTCATAAGTTGGAGTAGAGATATAAATTAAACTCTAGTTGACTTCTCTACACAAGGACAGGAATATCTCAAGATCGACTTTATCATCAGGTTCTAGATGTTCTGTTCTGGGGTTGGGGGCTATAGGAGTTTCAAGGTGAGTCCAGGCTCCGCAGAGAACCTTCTCTATAACTTTGATCTAGTTCCCTCTGGATGCCTTGGATTTCCCTCTTGGAAACTAAAGAAGAGAGCAGAAGATTCCCTGGGCCTGTCTACATCCACCACTCTATCATTCTACACAGTATGCACCAGGGCAGGGGAAGTCTGTCCTAGAAGCCTCACAAGATAACTGGGAGACTAAATGGTAAACAGGAGCCAGGCCCTGAAAAAAATCAAGAGGTACCAAGTTTTGATAAAGGCCTATATTTAAGGCATGGAATAAATTCAGGCTGAGTCACAAATAAGAGTTTTGAAAAAGATAATAAGGAAATGGCCAGGTGCAACCGTTCACGCCTGTAATCTCAGCACTTGGGGAGGCTGAAGTGGGCGGATCACCTGAGGTCAGGAGTTCAAGACCAGCCTAGCCAGCATGGTGAAACCTCGTCTCTACTAAAAATACAAAAACTAGCCAGGCGTGGTGATGTGCCTGTAATCCCAGCTACTCGGGAGACTGAGGTGGGAGAATTGCCTGAACCCAGGAGGCGGAGGTTGCAGTGAGCCAAGATCATGCCACTGCACTGCCTGGAGCAAGACTCCATCTCAAAAAAAAAAAAAAAAAAAAAAAAAAAGAGAAAGAGAGAATAAGGAAACCATGCTTATTTCCTATCCACTCAACAGAACGTTAAGTGCCTCCTTGCCTGACCAGGATCATTGAGTCGGATAAAGGCAGATGGATTCCCTGCTTTCACCTTTCTTAGCCTGGAGAAATGCAGAAACAGAAGTACAAATGGGAAGCAGATTCAACAAAGTGCAAGCAACGTGGATCTCCCTGGGTGGTAAAGTCACGGGTGATATTTATGAATTTCTGATTAGTTCGCCATGTTTTCCACATTTTTACAACGAGCATGTATTGTTTTTCATATATATATATACACACACGTATATATATATATAAACACACACACACACACATATATATATATATTTTCCCCTTGGACCATAAAATTTTATCGGCAGATCAGGGGAAGAGCAGGGGGTAAGGGTCCCTTCCTTCCCATCTCCCTACCCAGGAGACACCCTCCGAAGGACAGCAGAAGCCCCTTAGCCTGCTGCCTCAGAGGACCTTGGAGGCGGACAGGTTGTTGTAGTGATCTTTCTGGCCCTCGAGCAGGCTGCGGTAGGTGGAGATCTCCTGCTCCAGCCGCGACTTGATGTCCGTGAACTGCTGGTAATCCTGATTCTGCTGCTCACTATCAGCTCGCACATCGCCCAGCTGGGCTTCAATACAGTTGATCAGCGGCTGGATCTGCGCCAGCTGGACTCCAAAGCGCACCTCCGTTTCTGCCAGTGTGCCTTCCAAGGCGGCTTTCATGCTCAGCCGTGACTGCAGCTCAAGACCCTGGAGGGTGCGCCGCAGATCAGCGACCTTGGACCGGCTCATCTGGAGCTGATCTGTGTGGCCAGCGACCTCCCGGTTCAATTCTTCAGTCCGGCTGGTGAACCAGGCTTCAGTATCCTTCCAGTTCTGCTCCGCCATGACCTCGTATTGGCTTCGCATGTCACTCAGGATCTTGGCGGGATCGGTGCCCTGAGCTGAATCCACCTCCCCACTGACCTGGCCTCCCACTTGGCCCCTCAGCCCACTGATTTCCTTCTCATGGTTCTTCTTCAGGTAGGCCAGCTATTCCTTCAGGCCTTCGATCTGCATCTCCAGGTCGGTAATGGCCAGGGTCAGCTCGTCCAGCACCCTGCGCAGGCCGTTGATGTCGGCCTCCGCGCTCATGCGCAGAGCCTGCTCCGTCTCAATCTTGGTTTGGAAGTCATCTGCAGCCAGACGGGCGTTGTCGATCTCCAGGACAATCCTGGAGTTCTCAATGGTGGCACCAAGAATCTTGTCCCGCAGGTCCTGGATAGTCTTGTAGTAGTGGCTGTAGTCACGGGAGGGCCCGGGCCCCTGCTTCTGGTACCAGTCGCGGATCTTCACCGCCAGTTCGCTGTTGGCTGCCTCCAGGGCGCGCACCTTGTCCAGGAGGCCAGAGGGTCGCTGAGGTTCTGCATATTGAGCTTCTCGTTGCCCGCCAGCAGCCCGTGGGACGCGGCCAAGACGCCGCCGTAGCCCCCCAAGGAGGACGAGGACAGACACGAAGCGGGCGGAGGACACGGACACGCCGCAGTCTCCGGAGCCCTAGTGCATGCTGAGCGCGCGAAAGGCAACCTCCGCCGCAAAACTCACGGAGCCACCACCCAGGCTCCGGAGGGACTACTTGGCCTACGACTGGCGATAGCTGTAGGAAGTCATGGCGAGGCGGAGCACGGACGGAGCGACCCTGGTCCCAGAGGCTGCGATTCGAGGGAGGAGCCATACATTTTTTTAAAAAATAGCTACTTTACATAAATATCAGATTATATGTTTATCACTGTTGTACAAGCACTTGACGAGGGAAATGACCGCTCAACAGATAAGCTACCTAAGGCGGAGGTTAAATGGCTTATTAAGATCACAGAACTGGCCGGCAGCGGTGTCTCACGCCTATAATACCAGCACTTTGGGAGGCCGAGGCGAGCGGATCACGAGGTCAGGAGATCGACAGCATCCTGGCCAACATGGTGAAACCCCATCTCTACTAAAACCACAAAAATTAGCTAGGCGTGGTGGCGCACGCCTGTAGTCCCAGCTACCCAGCTAATCAGGAGGCTGAGGCAGGAGAATGGCTTGAACCCGGGAGGCAGAGGTTGCAGTGAACCAACATCAGTTGCCACTGCACTCTAGCCTGGCGACAAAGCGAGACTCCGTCTAAAACAAAAACAAAAACAAAAAAACAACAAAAAAGCACAGAACTATAGTGAAGAAGAAAGATGGCGGACGCACATAACTGCATATTACCAAAAGATTTTTTGTTTCTTTTCTTTTTCCTTTTTGCAAGAGAACCGGGATTAAAATCTAAGCTTTCTAAGTCTCCGGATCTGTACCCTCTCCACCAGTTGACAGTCTGCTAATAACAATATGCACTCTCAAGGATCAAGATAAGCACTGCAATATATTCATTCACAAAATAATGAAATGTAAGAAACCTATATATGAAAAACATTTTCATGTCTCACTCTCTTGCTTTTACTCTGTCACTATTCCTTTTTAATTTTTTATTTCTTTTTATTTATTTTATATCTCTATTAAAGGCTTACCCTTAAATTGTATTTGGAAAATAAATAAAAGGAAAAATCACATATTCTCATTATACTAAAATGACTACTGTTGATAAGCAAGTTAGGTATGGTCAGACTTAAAATATAGATTGAAGCATGCATAAAATTCACTTTATGTGCCTACAAGTCAAAAGTCATCGGACACACTCTCCAATTATAGGAAGTGCTCTAAAATCTAGATGCTTCTCACACAGGCAACTCTGCGGTTTTCTCTGGGGTGAATAGCAGCATCAACCCCTTCTATCTGTAACCATAAGACAACAAATTCCCTGCATTTTCCAATTTTTTCTTCATCTTCTACGTCCTCACTTGGGTTATTGTAAAAATCAAAAGAAATTAAAGAAATAGGTAAAGTAACTTGTTATGTTTGCTATTAGCAATAGCCTTGACACGTTCTCACTTTTTCAAGAAACCTTCATTTACAGCCCTATGGGGAGTAACCTCCCCTCTGCCGTTCTGCTAGCATTTTCTTTTTACCTCTAATAATGCAGAAATTGGGTATGTCTTGAGTTAGAATTATTTATGTATGTGTGTCTATTTTCTACCCTGGATTATAGGCCCCTTCTGAGCGGGGATCATATTTTATTCATTGTGTTTTGCCCACATTGGGCAGGGGGACTTGTACTGTGAGAGCACTTTGCCAAGTGTAAAGCACTATCAACTTGATGATGATTTGCATCAAGCATTATTCTGAATTGTATTGCATTCTTTGTCAGTGAGGGTCATTACTACTTCTCTCCTAGAGCAACGTTTATGAAGTTAGAAGTTAGGAAATTCTCTTTTCAATGAGAGAGCAGGCCCAGATGGCAGAAATGTGGAGTCCAGATACATCTTCTCATTGTTCTCCCTGGAACAGATCCACTTTCCTAAAGATGGAATTGTCTTTTTGCCTTAGTCGCAATGTAAGTAAATAGAAGTCACCTTTTCTAATGATACACTTCCTCTTTCATGATTTCTTAGACAAAGGCATGAACACACAAAACTTCCCATTATCTAAGTAACTGAGGCAGTGAAGAGTAAGGAAGTATTGAAGAAAATGCATGGTTTATGACTTCTTTTTCAGTGGTTTGGAAATTCAAAGCTATGGAGAAGGGCAAACCATGGAAGGCTATTCCTGTAAATGCCCTCAGCACTCACTTAGTTCAAGTCTTTTGTTCACACCTAAGGAAAATGAAATAGAGAAAAGTGAAGAAACATGCTCAAAAATTATGTGGTGAGAGGAAGAATCTCTGTTCTGAAATGAAATTTAGGTCAACCTATATGAAAAGTGAGGGGTCAATTTGAAATGATTTCGGAGTCTTCTAATTTTAGGCATCGTACCTTTCTAATACCAAGCGTTATCTTGCCTTTGCTGCCACAAAGCTGACAGAAGGAGAAGAAGCCAGGACAGACAGGGGAGCGAAACAGTATCTTTAAATGAAGCTTCAGGAAATGCTGTTCTGAGGCCTCCCCAGAAGGCCTAAAGCTGAAAAGATTCCTGTAGAGAAGGTCACACTGAAACTCAAGTTTCGAGAACATTATGCGTTTCTTTAGGCTGCAGGATCATTGTTGTCCCAGGGTACCTGCAGCTAGTAGGACCAACTGCAAATGCAGGCAACCTTGATTGCACCTGACATGGGGCCAGATCTGTCAGTGATATGAAAATACTTACTTTATCTCCTTCCTCTTTATCACACACTTGTTATTTGCTTTCTATATCAGCTGCGCAGAAATTGGCTGTCTTTAATCACATTCCTGTCTCCATTTCATTACCTCCCCATCCCTATCTTCTGCACATCATCGCTTGTGCTTCCCTGTTTCTGGTTCCATTGTCAGCCTCACCATCCTTCCCTGCATGAATCTGACACATCCAGATTGATTTCAACATGATCTCCTCACTGATAGAAAATGCAGAAAGGCAAAAAAAAAAAAAAAAAAAAAAGAAAGAAAAAACCAACAACAACAACAACAACAAAAACACCAAAAAGAAAACACTTCTCATCCTCCCATCCCTAAGTCACAAATGGCAGAAAATCACATGTTAAAATTAATTAAACACAAATATACATAGTATCTGATCAGAAAAAGTAAAAAAGTAGAGGGCTGTGGTTAAGAGGGAAGACTCTGAAGCCAGATTTTCTGGTTCAAACCCTGGCTCTGCCACTCCATCACTTAAGTTCTGTGTGTCTCAGTTTATCCAACTTTAAAATGAGAATGATGATGGTATCGACTTCATTAGTTACAGTAGTGGTTTGGCTGTATAATAATAAGAACAAAAGTAATAGCCACTTACATGAAATAGAAGTTTGCTTCTCTTCAATACAGGAGTCAAGGGCTGATAAGGTGGCACCATGATTCTGTGGAGTTTGACTCCTTGTGTCTTTTTATTCTGCTCTCTCAAAAGGTGGCTTCCATCTCATGGACCATGATGGCTATTCCAGCTGCCACCCGGATATCTGCATTCTAGCTAGCAGAAGAGGATAAGAAAAAAGGGAATATGTCCTCATTTCCTTTAGGAGTATGATCCAGAAGTTCCCACATCACTCCCACTCACAATCCCATTGGCCAGAACCTAGTCAATGGCCACATCTAGTTTCAAGGGATGCCACATGCCTTGCTAAAACTTTATCACTATAGCAAGAGGGGAGAACAGATACTGGGGGGGAAAACTAGTAATCTCTGTCACCCCAGTGATTTAAAGCTGTGCAGATTAAAATAATTACATACAAAAACACTTAAAACAGTGCCTAAAACATAGTAAACCTGTGATGATTGTTAACTATTAAAACAATAACACTACTAGTGAATTACTATTCACTAGTGTTTTCTTACTACTTTTGTACTATATGTTCATGGACAGTGAGAATCATGCAAAGTATTTAGACCCCTTAACTTAAAAATAACTATGCATTAATATGAAATATACGTTAATTTTTTAAAACAAAACCAAATGAAAATTAAGAGAACGAAACTGTCTATCTAACCTTTCAATTATAAAAAGCTGCATAATTGTTATGGAACCAGTTTTGAGCAGTAGAATTTTTCTGTGTTATTTTCAGAAAATCTATATGTATACATCAAGATATTAACTAGGGAAATTAGAAACTGTGGAATTCAAAAAAATCAATGTTTATACGGGCCTATGATTGCTTATGTTTGAAGGGCACTGAGTTTCTTAACAGAAAGAGTTTACAATTATAGAGCTATTTTCTTTACAAAAGATCAAAAGATTTAATTTGCTGGCCTAGCACTTCTTTAATCCAGAAACACACCCAACAGTGTTCTCTAACACCTATGAGTATTTCTGACAGAATAAGGAAAGCCTCCTAATCTAAATGTGAAAACAAAAAAAAAAAATGGAAGTAATCTTTTTAAACCAGCAAGTGACACAACTTTGGCCTGATTCGCTGTGTATAAATTAGACTCTCTTCTCATATAAGAATCTTAGTTTCTTAAGGTTATCTCTAGCTCCTTAGGACAGTACAGAAGTTGATTTTTCTACCTTATGGATTAATTTATATTTTTATACTGTTTGTTACCATGAAACTTCATTAGAGTCTTAGAGATCTAGGTAGAACAGAGTGCTGGTTTTGGAGCCAGACTATCTGGGTTTAAATCCTAACTTTACTTACTGGCTGTGTGACCTTGGGCAAGTTACTTAACCTCTGTGTACATTAGATTTGTCATCTGAAAATAGAAACAATAATAGTATGTACCCTATACAGTAATTATGATGACTAATTAAAATAATATGCACAAAATTTTTGGAGCAGAAGCATTCAGGAAGTGTTGGCTATTTAATTATTAATATTAACCAAGTCTTCTGAAAGTTTTACAGCATTGCAAATGTTAACCCTTTACTTTCACAAGGCTTTACCAACCACACAATTCTTTTATATCCACTGTCTCATTTTGTCTTCACTACTGTTCTCAACTGGGGTCAGTATCTCCATCTTAAACACAAGAAAATGGAGCCTCACCGACAGGAAATAACTTGTCTAAAGTCACCAGCCCTTCAAACCATAGAGCTGGGGTTCAAGTCTATGACTTGGCGCTCTTACAAATAAGCTTCCCTCCGCTTTAATCAGAGGAACACCAGTGGCGATGATACAGGAAACTGGAGTAATACGGTCCAGGCAGCTCTTATGGAAATAATCCTGAGCTATGCCATGTGACCATGCCTTTCTGGACACTCCTGATTAGGCCAGGGAGCGAGCACACAACTTGAGGGCAGTGCAAAAGCTCTACCCAGAGATGACAGCCACTTTCTATTCCAATCAGATTTTCTCTTTCAGAAATGTGTACATTTTTAGGCCTGACATTGGCCTGGGAAAGAGACTCACTCCTGCTCCATAATCTTTATCACTCCCCACCTCAATTCCTTAACGTAGGCAATTTTATTAATAATGAAAACATCATTTTAAGGCCCTTTTCAAACCTCATGCCTGCCCTTGAGTCTCAGCCATACAGAAATCCTAAAGATGCCACTAAAAGGAGACTTGAGCAGTTCTTACCAGAAGCTGGAAACATACAAAGGGAGGCCAGGGTGCTCAGGTGGCAACATTCAGAAAGATGGCCCTGTGGTAATGTGGCTGGTAGCACCAGTACAGAGTGTGTTTCTGAATTATGTTAAACGCAAAAGATGAACAATATCTAAGTTCCTAGGGGCTAAAAGTTAACCCAGTTCCAGTTTCTGACTCAGCGTTAAATTCTGCCTATCTGGAAACCCATGAGTCTTGCTTCTTTAAGCTCCACAGGGCCTCCCTTGTTATTACACGAATGGCCCAAAGTAATTTGATTGAATCTTTTTTTCTTGCCACAAAGCCTAAGACAGAGAGATATGTAAAATATGCATTAAAAGCTATGTTAGGACTCTTTGAAACAAAAGTATTCTTTATTTTACATATTAAGCCATATAGACAGAGACACAAAGGGAGCTGATCTGCAATGAGACAGAAGAATGAGGCAGAAGCATCAGGAAAAAAATGCAGAGCAGCAGAATCCTTCCTTTCAGCTCGTCTTTCCCTTAGGTTTTCTGACACCCAGTGGCCTTATAACAAATTCTATTTCGGGGGCTTAAGCTAGCTCAAATCAGATTTCTGTAGTTTACTACCAAAAATAGACCTAATGCCTATGTTTCTCATCTCAGAAATCTGTGGGGAATTCAACTGGATTCACTCTGGATGTGCAATTCAGATATAAATACATAAATTAGCTCCAAATAGGCTATCTGAGAAACCTAGCGAGGCATTAGGTTTCACTGAAAATTATGAAATTAACTGTAACTGTCTTTGGTTTTGAGAAGATAGTCATGCACCCAGTGATATTCAACTAGGGTGACAATTGGCAGACAATGTTTCATAAATACTGTAATGTTTCTGAGCAAAGAGCACTGGCACCTGGGTTAACAGATAATTGAGGCCAGGCACAGTGGCTCACGCCTGTAATCCTAGCACTTTTCGAGGCCGAGGCGGCCGGATCACTTGAGGTCAGGAGTTCGAGACCAGCCTGGTCAACATGGCAAAACCCCATCTCTACTAAAAATACAAAAATTAGCCAGGCATGGTGGCACGTGCCTGTAATCCCAGCAACCCAGGAGGCTGAGGCAGGAGAATCGCTGGAACCCGGGAGGTGGAGGCTGCAGTGAGCCAAGATTGCACCACTGCACTCCAGCCTGGGTGACAAGCAAAACTCCATCTCAACAAAAAAACAAAACCAACAACAACAACAAAAAACAGATAACTGAATAGCAATCTTAAAGACAGATACCTCCAGAGACCCATAGATATTTAGCTCCTGGGAGTCACTCACTTACATTCCAGAGTGGTGAAGGTGATGAAGTAGACACCTTCCCCTTCTGTCCCCGGATAGGATTGGTTCACATTCCAGAGCAAAGTTATCTCTAACTCTATCTCTCTAACTCTTTCTTTCTCTCCCCAGCAAAGAGGATGTGCAGGCATGCCAGCTGCCCTATGTAAGTTCTGAGTTTCACAATGTGGTGTTCTCTCTTGTGCCACCTGTGCAGGTATATCTGACTCTCACAAAATTGCCACATGGGGAATTGGAGTGTGGGAACTGACCAAAGATGCTCTATTAAGAGAGATAAGAGATCTGTTTTCAGATCTGACTAGAGGTCTTGTATTTCTGTTAGAGTGTAAAAGCATGCACACACACATAAATATGTACATACACACATACATGTATGCACATATGCAGACATATGGTGGCAGGCTAATTTGTTAGCTTGCAAGTATGTTAATGTCTCTAACTGTGTTCAGTTTCAAACTTAACACTACATTCCAGATTGCCCAAGACAGTCCTAGTTTGTTCCTGTTATCCAGAGTAATTAATATGTCTTCTTTCAATCTCAAAAGTGTCCCTGTTTTGAAAGATAAAGTACATGGCCATCCAACATGTGACCCATATAATCTCAAGAAGGATCTTCAGGAAAGTACAATATTACCTAATTTTTTTGCAGTATTTGATATTTGGTAATTTACTCCTTTAATTTGCCAGTTCAGGTTATTCTGGTTACATTGCCAGCGAAATAGTAAAATTGTTCCTTGAGGCGTCTACCTTTCAATTTCTGTAGAACTTGATGCTAGTGTTGAAGCACAGATCATCTTCTGCTTTGTTGTATAGCATATTTACTATACTTTTGTCCCCTGTACTTGTCCACAATATATTTCTTCATACATGTGTCTACTGACATTCATAGCGTGGAGTTCTACAAATAAATGATATATCTTTTGGATAAGGTAAATGATTATCCCCAAGTTTAATTGCTTCAAGATTCAGACTGTTTTCAGGTTTACTAACAATATGATTTACCAATGCCAAAGTTGTGCAGCACCAACTCTCATCTTGCAGTTTAAACAGGTTTGCTATTGGTTTTCCTCTACAAATGGAAGATCAAGACACAACATTAAATCATTTATCCCAGGTTAGTTGCAAAAGGGAAAACAAAATCACAAAATATAGCTACTAGAATTCCTGTTCAGCATTCTATCCTCAGTATGAATACATGTTTCTATGTTATGTGCTTGCTTTGTGGACAACTCTGTGTGGCTGTATTTCATTCATTATAAGACGTGTATGAAATATTGAGCTGCCTTCAGTCTAATAACACAGCATTAATAATATTTCATTCTTAAGGATCATGTTTTATTTATAAAAGATAGGGGAAAGAAAACTGAAAGAGATACAGCTAAACAATAGAAGTAGGTATGACAGCTAGAGATTTTGGCAAAACAATCATAAGCTGGAAAAAAAAAACAAGAGTAAAGGTATCACTATTGATATTAATAATATATACATACATATATAAAGATAGTTCCAGAATTAGAAATTTTGTTCAGACCTAGGATGGGAATGTGAATGCATTTAATTAAGTTACAATTTTTTTTAACCACCGGAAGGAGCATACTCCTCAAATTTAAAAACTAACACATATTAAATTTAATTTGATTTAAATTACAAAATTTTCTACAACTGGAAGAGCTGGGTTCGCCCACAAATTACAAAAATAATGTGTTTTCTTTGCCATTCACTCCCAGACAAAAATGTGAGGATTCTGTGGGGATGCAGGTGAGTAATATTTCCAGAGCCTGCTTAAGTAGGTAGCTGAGTGGGTAGCACGGGTTCCGAATGAACAAAGAAAAACCATGTTAAATTTATGCCCATGTAGTCTGAAAGAAAACAAATATTTAGTGGCCTAGCCCAACCCCCTTATTGTACTGAAGCAGAATTATGCAATGGATTGGGATGCAGAGCTGTAATTAGAAGTTGGGTGGCCTTATGTTTACTGGAATGCCGCACCAACTCCACTGTGACGCACGGTAGTGTTTCTTCATAGTGTTCCTTATAAAGAAACAGGGAGAAGTGGGAATAATGAAGGGAAAATGAGGGAGGAGAGAGAGAGACACATGATCTCATCTATATTCACTGTAATTAATCTACCAAAACTATTTGTTCTGGTCCCTGAATTCAAATTCAGATAGTCTGAAAAGAGAACCCAAGCTTTTAAACACTCATGCAAAACTACCTTTCCTGAAACATTTAATAATATTAATAAATATATCTTACTTTTCAGTCTATCAGGTTCATGTAATTATATAGTACTGTAATATGTTTGATTTAACGTATAACCATTGGCCTATGGGGTTTGAAATCCAGATCTTCCATTATATTACTTAGGTCACTGAGACTATGGAATAGAACTAGGGTGAGAGCAGTTTCTGTTAACCTTCCTCCCCTTTTCCCAGAGGCAGGGAGAGAATTATTCTGTGCAAAGGGCCTTAGGCTCTTTGGAGGACAGCTGCCATAATAATATGTATTTATAATCATTTTGGAAATGAATAAGGTAAGGGAATGTTAGTAGCACTAGTAACTAATCCAATTCTGAATTTTGAGAGTAAATGTCTGAACTCTAATTCTTCCTATGTCAGTTTTGGGTATTATAAAATACAACCCAATTATAAAATGTTTCATTATAGCAGTCTTTTTGCTGTGGACCTAGTGGTGTGCGGAGTTTTTCTCTCACTGTAAAACAGATACCCCATAACCAATAAAAACTAATTGTTAACAGGACCCTGCTGTGATGTTTAATATACAGGGAAAAAAAAAGAAAGAAAGAAGAAAATCTAAACTGCAGCCTTAGGCTGGAAGTCTGCAGCTCAGCCATTTTGCATTGTAACCAGCCTAATATATTAAATATTTAGGCTTAGGGGATCTGTGAGAGTTTAGACCCAGCTATAATATTGGATTAACAATCAGGAAAAATAACTTACCATCTCAGAAGCGAAATTAAAGTAACAATAAACTATGTGATTGACTGAATGTTATAACTTTGAGCTATGTTTCAAAGATGTTCATCTTCCCATTGTCTCAAATAGTGAGAGTAAATTCATCATTTAATGTAATTTATCCAGTAACAAACAACCCAAGAATAAGAAAGCCTAATAAATTGTATAAATGTATTTTATTGATGCACAGCATTTTACATAACTCTATGTACATAGAAATATACCTCATTAATCCAGACACCACAATTTAGAGAATGAGTTAATATAGTTACTGAATAGTTTAGAAGTTGCTCAGACATAAGATCTCTGTTAGGATTAATGACGCAGCACTTAAACAAGTCAAGTCTGAAAGGGAGAGGAAGAAGCTCAATGTCTTAAGATCCTTTTAGTTTGATTTTTGTAACTGGATTACTATTTTGGAATTAAAGTGTTGATAGTAAGTTGTGTTAAAACTCACTGGATAAGAAAGTATTGGGAAGCCAAATATTAATAGCATTGCTATTTGAACCTGATGAAGGTTTGAATCTCAGCTCTGCTCTCCCACTTATCTAGCCAAGCAAGTTATATTTAATGAAATTCTGCCTTTAGTGAACAAATGGGGAGAAACAGTTGCAATTCATTATCTCACTTATATATGGAATCTAAAAATGTCAAACTTACAGAAGCAGAGACTAGAATGGTGGTTGCCAAGGGTTGTGGGCGTGGAAAGAGGGGAGATGCTCGTTAAAGAGTACAAAGTCTCAGTTAAGATGAATACATTCTGAAGATCTATTGTACAGTATAGTCACTATAATTCGTAATAATGTATTGTATACTTGAAATTGCTAAGAAATTAGATTTTAATAGTTCTCATCACAAAAAATAGGTATGTGAGATAAAAGTTGCTAATAAGGTTGATTTAATAATTTCAAAATGTATACAGATATCAAAGCATCAGATTTTACATTGTAAATACATACATTTTTTATTTCTCAATTATACTTTAATAAAGCAGGTGGAAAACACTTGGAATGGAGTCTGTTCAAGAAAATCTTGACCATATGGTCATCATGTATATGTTCTTCCTAAAACTGATTCCAATATACACTGATTCATTAAATTACAGAAACCCAAACTATCCTTGACACTCAGGTATTTATTCCACAAATAAATTCCACCGCTGGTCCAAAATGATCCTAAAAGAAGACTGCCTGTGGGGTAGAAAGGAGAGACTCATCGCTCATAAAGGCCTGGAGAACAATTAATTTTGGCAAGTCTTTGAATATCTCAGAGCTTCATTGTCCTTTATTAATAAAATGGAGATAATGGAAACTCATAGGGTTCTGGGAAGAATTCAGTTAAATGAAATAATACTTCAATAAATAGTAACTTTTATTGATAGGCAAGATATTAATATTAGCATAATTTTAAAAACAAATACTTGGTATAGATGTTCTAATTATAGTCACTTGAACATATCTAAGAAATTGAAATTCAAATTACTTTTTTAAGCTGAAACTAGCATCACTTGTTAATCCATTCTACTGTCCTTTAATAGTGTTAAAGAAGCTATGTTGCTCTTAATCTTTGCAGGTCAAAATTCAAAATGTAAATTATGTGCCTAAAATCACATGGCTAGATTATATCCCACGTCTTGATTCCTAGTCAATGATCTTTCTGTTATAATGATGGCTTTTATTCCTCTTCTTTTTGTTCTCTTTATTTTTCAACAGCAGAATTATTTTTTCAAATGAAATCTTGCCTTGAGTCACAATACTTAAAACAGAAAAAGTGTAAAGGGATCATTCTCCTTTCACCAATACTTTCTTTTAACAATTTCACACCTTTCATACCTTTTTTGGGAAACCCTAAGGCTCTGTGAAATACAGGCTGCAAACTGTTGGGTTCTAGACTGCTGCGCTGTTTCTAAATGGCTCATTTGGGAGGAGAGGTTAAAAAAGTGAATATTCTTATTCACATTTTAAAGTAATAAATCTGGGCATGATACCATATTTTTCAAGGCTTTTCTATTATGAATTATTGAAGAAATTTAGGTTCAAGTATTAAACCTTATTACAAGGCTTTTTCTTCATGAAGCTTATGTGATAAAATATGTTCATCTAATTTAGAAGTGAGTACACTTTTTCCTGTTATTTTCTAGCCTCTTTAATACCTTTCATGCCATTTTATTTCTTCTAAAAATGTCAATTAGAATGAGTGTATATATATATGTATATGTGTGTGGGTATATATATGTGTATATATATGTATGTATATATGTATGTATGTGTACATACATACATATATATGTAAGTGTATACATATACATATATGTACGTGTATACATATACATATATATGTACGTGTATACATATACATATATGTACATATATACATATACATACATATATGTATGTGTATACATACTATATATGTATATATGTACATATGTATGTATGTATATATGTATATACCCACACACATATATATATAGCTTGCTCTTATATATGTAAGATATAAGAGAGCAAGCAATAAAGAAAATAAGTGCCTAGTATAGTTAGGCTAGTACTAAGGCTTTTATAGTTATTTTCTCACTTGATTCTTACGTAACATGAATGTACCTAGGTCTCAAATGCCCATGGATAAGAATGAGGCTGTATTAATGTTAATATCCAGTCTTTTTTCTCTGTGTCCCACCTGCTCACTACAGAATTCCTAATCTCTTGAAAACCTCCATTCATGTATTGCTGAATATATAGTATGTACAATATGTGTTCATGAACTCACTGAGTGATCACCTATCATTGGCTTCTTCCCTTCATCTTTCACCAGTGTTGCCTGCCCTCTGCACTGCCCTGGATGCCTCTGCCTCCCCAACCTCTGCATCCACGAAGAGCAGAATCTTCCCAGAATGAAAATGCAAACTAGGCAAGGCGCAGTGGCCCATGTCTGTAATCTCAGCACTTTGGGAGGCCAAGGCAGGTGGATTGCTTGAGGCCAGGAGTTCCAGACTAGCCTGGGCAACATAGCAAAACCCTATCTCTACTAAAAATACAAAAATTAGCCAAGTGTGGTGGTGCACACCTGTAAACACAGCTTCTTGGAAGGCTGAGGCATGACAATTGCTTGAACCCAGGAAGCAGAGGTTACAGTGAGCCAAGAGTGTACCACTGCACCCCAGCCTGAATGATACAAGACTCTGTCTCAAAAAAAAAAAAAAAAAAAGCAACCTATGGAGTAGGAGGAAATATTTGCAGACTATATATCTAATAGGCATTAATCTCCAAAATATACATAAGGAACTAATAATTTGATTTAAAATTGGGCTAAAAACTTAAATAGACATTTCTCCAAAGATATATAACTGGACGACAGATATATAAAAAGATGCTCAATGTCACTATTCATCAGGGAGATGCAAATCAAAACCACAATGATATATCCTCACACCTCTGTAAGGATGGCTATTATCATAAAAACAAAAGACAACAAGTATTGGTAAGAATGTGGAGAAATTGGAACCCTTGCACCCTGTTGGGAGGAATGTAAAATGGTGCAGCCACTATGGAAAACAGTATGGAGGTTCCTCAAAATATTAAAAATAGAACTACCATCCAATCCAGCAATCCCATGACTGGGTATATATCTGAAAGAACTGAAATCAGGATCCGAATGAGATACCTGCACTCCCATATTCACTGCAGCACTATTTATAATAACCAAGATGTAGAAACAACCTAAGTGTTTATTGAAATATGAATCAATAAAGAAAATGTGGCATATACATATAATGGGATACTATTCAACCTTTAAAAAAATGAAATTCTGGCTGGGTGCGGTGGCTCATGCCTGTAATCCCAGCGCTTTGAGAGGCCAAGGTGGGTGGATCACCTGAGGTCGGGAGTTCGAGACCAGCCTGACCAACATGGAGAAACCCCGTCTCTACTGAAAATACAAAATTAACCAGGCGTGGTGGTGCATGCCTGTAATCTCAGTTACTTGGGAGGCTGAGGCAGGAGAATAGCTTGAACCCAGGAGCGGAGGTTGTGGTGAGCCAAGATTGCACCATTGCACTCCAGCCTGGACAATGAGAGTGAAACTCCGTCTCAAAAAAAAAAAAAAAAATCCACAAAATGGACAACATGGATGAGCCTTGCGGACGTTATGCTAAGTGAAATAAGCCAGTCACAGAAAGATAAATACCGTAAGATTCCATTTATATAGGGTATCTAGAGTGGTCAGACTCATAGAATCACAACGTGGAATGTTGGTTACCAGGGGCCGAAGGGAGGATGAAATAGGAAGTTATTAATCAATAGGGTTAAAGTTTCCATTAAACAAGATGAATAAGCTCTAAAGATTCCCTGTACAACATATACCTCTGATAAATTACAATGTATTGCACACTTAAACATTTGTTAAGAGGGCAGGTCTTATGCTAAGTATTCTTACCACAGTTAAAAAGAAAAGAATCCTCTCAATTCACCTCTGCTCCTGAGATGGCTCTTGACATCTGGTAGCATGAAAGGACTGAGATGGAAACCACCACAGCTCCACTGAGGAATGCTCTGGGGAATGGAACAGCATAATTAGTTGGAACCTAAAGTATTACAAATTGCGAGAGCACCTTCAACTCTCAGGAAACTCTTGAGTCAGAACTTTTTGTAATCATTTCCTGAGCTCTGTCCAGAATGACTGGTCCCCTCATAGCACTTCCCATTGCGAATAAAGTGGATTCATTGTATTACACTTCTTCTCCCCCTTACGAATTCTCAGGGCTTCCAAAATCACATCATCAAAATTGTCTTGTTTGTCATACTTTGCCCAAGCCAGCTAAAAATTATTTGTTTCTGAATCTTGGTTGTGAACAAAGTTCAGGGATTTTTGGTTTTGTTTGTTTAGTTTATTGTTTTTGTTTGTTTGTTTTTGTATTTCATATTTGTATTTCCTAGAAGTTTTCTCATTTCAAAGATAAAGCAGGATATTTAAATAGATACTTAGGGAAGAGGGAATATTGCTTAACTCATGCCAGACCTAAGTCTCAGTTACAATACGAAACATACTTCTATCAACCTTGGGTGTTATTATCCCCATTTTACAGAATAAAAAGAGGTACAAAGTAATGATGTAACCTATGAAGCAACATAGCTAGCAAATGACATGGCTGAGATTTGAGCCCAAGTAGGCTCTGATTAGAAAGCTCATGATGTTTTCCTATTTGACAATATTTCTCTTTACTATTACGCTGTATTTAGGCTAAGCTAACTTGCACTAGGTAGCAAGTGGAGGATGTTTGCTATTTAATGAAGGCCCTGTGTTTCAGTAGCTTTAGACCTTATATCATGGTTCTAGCAACAAATTTGCAAGGTACATTTTGCCATCCCCATTTACTTATGAGGACTATCCTGAATCTGGCTGCCCAAAATCAGATTCTGAAATGAAGATTCTTGTGCGAGCGATTTTTGAAAGAAGAACTCCCAACAAAATAGGGAAGAGGGTGAGGGAATCAAGGAAAAGGACAGAAAGAAGCCAGATATTCGTAGGATTTCAGTCAAAGTCCTGCTTCATGAAACCTCGTATGGCAAGAGACCTCTGCAATGGCAGGCAAGACTTTCTAACTCCCACAACTGTCAGTCATCAGCTAAGGACCACGGAGGTGTAAGGATGGGGGCTGGGTGTGAAAATGAACTAGCAGGCCAACAGAAGTCAGGGTAAGGGCCCACCAAGATAGTAAAAGGGACACCAGAAGATCTAGGTGGAGCACCACTTTGCATATTGTAAAGTAAAGTAACTTGCTAAAGTTCACAGAGACAGCGGGAATCTGAGCCAAGATTCCACGGCAGATACTTTCTGTAATACCCTACTAATGTTATCTAATAACAAAATTTATCTCCTAAAAAAGATTATTTGGTTTTAGAAAGTTTGAATTGTCAGATAACTATCAATGTCTGTAGAAGTTAGCTGGGGATATGCACATCGTGACTATACATTTTTGATATCCTTGAATTATATAGTTTCAGATAGTTTTTAAAATGATTGTTGAATGAATTATTAAATGTATGTTCTAAGGTATTTAACCTTATAAATTCAACAATCAGGAAAAAATATTTTAAGGTTGTATGTCTCCATTTGTTTCCTGGCTTTCTCCTGTATTTTTTTTAAACAGCTTTCTTAAGGTAAAATTGACATAAATAAAGTGCCCAATTATATATATATGGGTGTATTATGAAATCACACCACAATCAAAATAAAGATCGTATCTATCACCGGCAAAACGTTCCTCATGTCCCTCCTTCCCATTCTTCCTCATACCACTCACCCATCTCCCATTATCAGGCAACAATGATCTGAATTTGGTCACTGTAGATTCATTCGCATTGTCTAGAAAGTTATATATTAATAAATAAAATCACAAGGTTTATACTCCATTTCTCTGGCTTCTTTCACTCAGCATAATTATTTTGAGATTCATTCATGGGCGTCCAAACTTTTGCCTTCCCTGGGCCACACTGGAAGGAGAATTGTCTTGGGCCACACATAAAATACACCAACACTGACTATAGCTGATGAGTTTAAAAAAAAAAAAAAAAAAAAAAGGTTTGTGGATAATTTTCGTGATATGTGCCACCACAGATAAGCAAAAAAGTTTTCACATTCCAAGGGTTGGACACAGCTGAAAGTTATACTATGTATCTATAGGTTACTCATTATTATGAATTAGTAGTATCCAACTGGACAATCGGGACATGAGCATATTTATTTAATCACATCTGGATGGACATTTCTGTTGTTCCCAGCTTGGGAATATTACAAATAAAGCTGCTATGAACATTTGTACAAAACTCTTTGTGTGAATGTATGTTTACATTTCTTTGGGGTAAACACCTAGGAATAGAATGACTGGATTGTATAGTAGGGAATATATTATAATAGATCCCCTTATTCATGGAAGATGTGTTTCAAGACCCCCAGTGGATGCCTGAAACCATGTATAATATCAGACTCTATATATACAGTACTATGTTTTATTCTATACATGCATGTTTATGATAAAGTTTAATTTATAAATTAGGCACAGTAAGAGATTAACCATAATAATTAATAATATGATAAAATAATACTAAGACAGTAGGTCTCATAACCAAGATGGCTACTAAGTGACTGATGGGCATGTAGTATATACAGCACACAAATACTGGACAAAGGGGTGATTCATGTCTTAGGCAAAGCAGGGCAGAGTGGTAAAGATTTCATCATGCTACTCAGAATGGTGTGCAATTCTTGATTTAAAACTTATGAATTGTTTATTTCTAAAGTTTTCCATTTAATATTTTTGGACCACAGTTAACTGCAGACACCTGGAACTGTGGGAAACAAAACTGAAGATAAGAGAGAAGTACTGTATCTATTTAACTTTTAAACAAAGTACCAAATTGTTTTCCAAAGTGTTTGCAACTTTTTACATTCCCACCAGCAATGCATGAGTTCTAGTTCTTTCACATACATGCCAACACTTGGTAAATTTAGTTTGTCTTTTTTATTTTAATGATTGTAAAATGTTTATAATGGTATAGTGTCATTTTTATTTGCATTTCTCTCATGACCACTGATGGTCAACATCTTTTTTGTGTGTGCTTACTTGCCATCCTTATATCTTGATTACTGAAATGTCTCTCCAAGCATTTTTCCAATTTTTACCTTAGGTTGTTTTCTGTCTTAACACATTTGGAATACTATAACAAAATATTATAGACTGGGTGGCAAAAAACAACAAAAATTTATTTCTCATAGTTCTGGAGGCTGGGAAGTCCAAGGCACCAGCAGATTTAGTGGCTGGTGAGGGCCTGCTGCCTATTTCACAGACAATCATCTTCTCCCTATATCCTCACATGGCAGAAAGGGTGAGGGAGCCCTCCTAAGTGTCTTTTATGAGAGTATTTATCACCTATTGATAAACCGTCACAATAGGGGTTAAGATTTCAAGATATGAGTTGGGAGTGGGTGCACAAATATTCACCCTATAGCATTTTCTTAACTTTGAGTTTGAGAGTTCTTTGTGTAATCTGGATACGAGATTTTTATTAGATTTGAAAATACTTTCTCAAAATCTGTGGCTTTTTTTTTCATTCTCTAAACAGTATCTTTGAAAAAGCAGTTTTAAATTTACATGAAGTCAAATTAATTATAGCTTTGGTATATTATCTCAGCAAATTCTGCCTAACCCAAAGTAACAAATATTTTCTCATATGCTTACTTCTATAAGTTGCCTGGTTTGAGTTTTACATTTAGTGTTATAATCCGTTTTGAGTAAACTTTTATATATGTTATGAGACATAAACGGAAGTTATTTTTTGGGCATATGGATACGGTCTTTTTTCAGTATCATTCAGTGCAAACAATATTCTCTCTCAACTGAATTTACACTTCACCTTTGTTGAATAGCCTTTGTTCATATATGTGTGAATCTATTTTTGAGTTCTTTATCCTTTTCCATTATTCTATTTCCCTCTCTTAATGCAAATACCACACTGTCTTAATTACTGTAGCTTTATAAGATTCTTGAAGTCGGGTAATTTTGATTCTACAACTTCCTTCTTTTTCAAGGTTGTTTGGTCTATTCTCAACCCTCTGCATTTTCACATGAATTTTAATGCCAGTTTCTGAACTTCGCAAAACAAAAACAAAAACCCCTCCGGCATTTTTATTGAATTGATTCTGTAAACCAATTTGGGAGATTTAACGTCTTAACAGTATTGAGCCTCTGAACTCATAGACATATTATGTTTCCCTATTTACTTAGGGCTTCTTGAATTTCTCTCAGTTATGTTTTGCAATTTTCAGTATGTGGATCCTGGGCATCTTTTGTCAGATTTATTTCCAGGTATTAAATATTTTGATGCTATTTTAAATGATATTTTAAATTGTAATATCAGATTTTTTTATTGCTAGTATACACAATTGATTTTTTTAAAAGTGATCCTGTATCCTGTAACCTTGCCATTAGCATTTATTAGTCCTGGTATTTTTTTAATAGATTCCATCTATGAGTTTTGCTTCATGTATTTTGAAGCTGTTATTAGATGCATGAAAACATTTTGTATTTCTAAGTCTTCCTAAAGAATTGATCCTTTATCATTATGAAATAACTTTCTTTATCCATGAATATATTTATACATAGATTTCAGAGCAAGAGTTTTTCTGATACTAATATATCCATTCCAGGTTTTCTTAGTTAATGTTCATATGGTATATGTTTTCTAAGCTTTCATTTATTTATTTTTTACCTATTTGTATCTTTATTTTTAAAGGGTGTTTTTTGTAGGCAGCATAGAGCTGACTCTTGGTTTGTTATCCAGTCTGATAACTGCTGATTTAATTGAAGTGTTTAGATAATCTACATTAAATATTATTATTGATATGGTCAGATTTAAACCTATAATTTTGATATTTGTTTTATATTTATTCCATCTGTTTTTTTCTTCCCTTTCTGAATTAATTTAACGTTTTAAGTGATTCAATTACAACTTCAATTGGCTTATTAAATCTAGCTCTTTATTTTTTATTTTAGTAGTGGCTGTAGGATTTATAGTATACATCTTTAACTTATCACAGTATATTTTTAAGTTATATTATACTACTTTGTTATAGCATAAGAATGTTACAGTGTTACGTTACTCAAACTCTCATCCTTGCTTTTGTGTTATTATTACAAGATGTTTTACATTTTCAAATGCTATAAACTCCACACTACTTTGCAATTGTTTTTGTTTTAACAGCCAATTATTTTTTGAACAGATTTTTTACAATAGGAAAAAAAATCTCATACACTTATTCATGCAGTTATAATTTTCAGTGCTTGCTGTTTCTTTGTGTAAATCTGTATTTCCATTTGATATATTTCTCCCTCTCACTAAAGGACTTTTTTTGATGCTTCCTGTATTGCAGACCTGCTAATGATGAATTTTTTTCAGCTTTTTAAAATATTCTATGAAATTTTTATTTCATTTAAGTTTTCAAATATATTTTTACTATGGAATTTGGGGTTAATGTTTTTTCTTATATAACATAAAAATGTTGCTTCACTGTCTTCTCACTTGCATTGTTGATGAAAATAAAATTCTGTCATTCTTTGTTTCTCTTATGTGTCTTTTTGTTCTGGCTGATCTTAAGATTTTCTCTTCCCAGTAGTTTTAGCAATCTGATAAAAATGTGCTTTCTTGCAATTTTCTTCATAATTTTTGTGCTTGGGATTTATTGAATTTCTTGAATATGTGCGTTTATGGCTTTTATCAATTTAGAAAAATCTTGACCATTATTTCTTCGAATTTTTTTTTATTTTCTCTCTCTTCAGGGATTCTAATTGCATACATAGATCACTTAATATTTCTCTACAGCTTATCAATGTCCTGTACTTTGTTATTTGATTCTTTTTCCTCTGTGTGTTTTACTTTGAATTATTTCTATTGCTTTAACTTCAAGTTCACTATATTTTCTTCCACAATGCTAATTTGTCATCAGTCCTATCCATCATACTTTTCAACTCACACATTTCAGTTTTCATCTCTAGAAATTTGATTTGGGCATTTTTTATATCTTACATGTATTCACTTAACTTTTGGAACATATTATGTACAACCATAATAATTGTTTAATGTCCTCTTCTGCTATTCTATTTTCGATGTCAATTCTTGGTCAGTTTCAATTGCTTATTCTTTTCATTATGGATCTTGATTTTCTGCTTCTTGCATGCATAATAATTTTTATTGGATGCCAGACATTGTGTTACCTTGTTGAGGACTGAATTTTTTGTATTGCTATAAATATTCTCAGCTTTTGTTCTAGGATACAATTATCTGCAAACAGTTTGAGTAAGTCAGATCCTGCTTTTAAGATTTGTTATGCAGGACTGGAGCCGTGCTCAGTCTATGGCTATTTCCTACAACTGAAGAAAGGTCCTGTGTACTTTACTCAATGCCCTATTAAGTAAAGATTTTTTATTCCAGCAGGTAGAAACTGGCACTATTCTTAGCCCTGTGTAATTGCTGGATACTATTCCCTCTAATCCTTTCAAGGAGTTATTTTCTGGACCTTGAGTAGTTTGCTCACTTGAATACACTGATCAGGACTCTTTTTTTTTTTTTTTTTTTTTTTTTTTTTTTTTTTTGAGACGGAGTCTCGCTCTGTCACCCAGGCTGGAGTGCAGTGGCGTGATCTCTGCTCACTGCAAGCTCCGCCTCCTGGGTTCACCCCATTCTCCTACCTCAGCCTCCTGAGTAGCTGGGACTACAGGCGCCCGCCACCACGCTTGGCTAATTTTTTGTATTTTTAGTAGAGACGGGGTTTCACTGTGTTCGCCAGGATGGTCTCAATCTCCTGACCTTGTGATCCACCCGCCTCAGCCTTCCAAACTTCTGGGATTACAGGCGTGAGCCACCGCGCCCGGCCAGGACTCTTTAACTTTAACTTCAAGTTCATTATATTTACTTCTGCAATGCTAATATCCAAAGATACCAAAGAATACCTTATTCAGATCTTCAGAGTTATTTCTCTGTACAGATCTGTCTTATCCTGCATCCTAGTCCAGCAAATTCTAGTAACTATATTCTCTTGGACTGTTAGCTCTGTCTCCTCAACCCAGGGAGATCACTGGGTTCCCCTCCCTACACCACAACCTGGAAACACACTCAAGGTTCTAATGTTGTACACCTTGTTCATTTCCTCTCTCCCAGGAATCACTGTGATGCATTGCCTGATGTCCACTACATTGAAAACCATTGTTTCTGCACAGCAAAAGAAACTACGATCAGAGTGAACAGGCAACCTACAACACGGGAGAAAATTTTCACAACCTACTCATCTGACAAAGGGCTAATATCCACAATCTACAATGAACTCAAACAAATTTACAAGAAAAAAACAAACAACCCCATCCAAAAGTGGGCGAAGGATATGAACAGACACTTCTCAAAAGAAGACATTTATGCAGCCAAAAGACACATGAAAAAATGCTCATCATCACTGGACATCAGAGAAATGCAAATCAAAACCACAATGAGATACCATCTCACACCAGTTCGAATGGCAATCATTAAAAATCAGGAAACAACAGGTGCTGGAGAGGATGTGGAGAAATAGGAACACTTTTACACTGTTGGTGGGACTGTAAACTAGTTCAACCATTGTGGAAGTCAGTGTGGTGATTCCTCAGGGATCTAGAACTAGAAATATCATTTGACCCAGCCATCCCATTACTGGGTATATACCCAAAGGACTATAAATCACGCTGCTATAAAGACACATGCACACGTATGTTTATTGCGGCACTATTCACAATAGCAAAGACTTGGAACCAACTCAAATGTCCAACAACGATAGACTGGATTAAGAAAATGTGGCACATATACACCATGGAATACTATTCAGCCATAAAAAATGATGAGTTCATGTCCTTTGTAGGGACATGGATGAAATTGGAAATCATCATTCTCAGTAAACTATCGCAAGGACAAAAAACCAAACACTGCATGTTCTCACTCATAGGTGGGAATTGAACAATGAGAACTCATGGACACAGGAAGGGGAACATCACACTCTGGGGGTTGTTGTGGAGTGGGGGGAGGGGGAAAGGATAGCATTAGGAGATATACCTAATGCTAAATGACAAGTTAACGGGTGCAGCACACCAGCATGGCACATGTATACATATGTAACTAACCTGCACATTGTGCACATGTACCCTAAAACTTAAAGTATAATAATAATAAAATAAAAAAAAAGAAAACCATTGTTTCATATTTGTACTTTTTTTTTGTTTGGCCAGACTGTAAATCCAGTTCCTGTTATTACATCTCGATTGAAAGCATAACTTCCTCATGATTTTTTAAAATTAGAAATATGGTTACTTTAGACATGTAGGAGTAAGAAGAAAATTGCCAAATACAAAGATAAACCTCAATAAGGTGTCACCTTTGAGAATTCAAGGACAATACAAAGACACAAGTAATAGGGGATAACAGGAAAAGATAGCACATCATAAATAGTTCTGAATCAACAAAGCACAAAGATTTTTCCTTTTTAAACATTTCATACGACAACAGTAGCAGCATCGTCTGGTCACAGTATATTTATATAAGGCTGACCTGCCTTAAAATGCATGAACCAACCTTTATTTAGAATTAATTTTTGATCCTTTAACCTTTTATAAATTCTTAGCTTCAAAATGTCAAAAAGCTTCAAAAGTTTACTCAAAGTGATGTAATTACTTTTCATGGTCAAATTCTGCATTGTGCTTTTGAATCGTGACTATGATTATGACACCTGTTTTAACTTACTTTTTTTTTTTTTTTTTTTTTGAGACAGAGTCTTGCTCTGTCCCCAGGCTGGAGTGCAGTGGCATGATCTTGACTCACTGCAAGCTCCACTTCCCGGATTCATGCCATTCTTCTGCCTCAGCCTCCTGAGTAGCTGGGACTACGGGTGCCAGCCACCACGCCCAGCTAATTTTTTGTATTTTTAGTAGAGATGGGGTTTCACCATGTTAGCCAGGATGGTCTCCATCTCCTGACCTCGTGATCCACCTGCCTTGGCCTCCCAAAGTGCTGGGATTACAGGCGTGAGCCACCATGCCCGGCCCAACGTATGCTACCTTTCTTATATTTCGTGTACATTGTAAATGGAAGTGACTTAAGAGTGATTTTGTATTGATTCAATTTACTACAATGTTACGTCTAAACAAATATTGTCCTGCAATACCTAAACCATTAAGCAAATAATTTTGGAATTGATCTCGAAAAAAAAAATTTGAGCCAACCAGAAAATCTGTCCAATTATTTTACCTCTTATTTCCTGCCTGCACTCTTAGCTTCTGCTCCGTTTTGCTCTATACTTTGCCCTACGAAGCTTGAGCAAGCAAAAACAAACAAACAAACAAACAACCAAAACGCATGTAAGGATCTGCAGGTAGGTATTCATTACTAAGAGCTGTGCCCAACAGATGGCAGAGGTGATAAGGTCTTAGTGAACCGAGCACTAAACCCAGTCAAAAATGAAGATGATGAGTAATGTCAGCAAGATGGCTGACTAAAGGTGCCTAATGCTTGTCACCTCATAAAAAGGACCAAAACAATAAATAAGCAACTACATTTCAGCTAGAGTCTAAAGGAGAGCACTGGAGTATGGGCGGGGGTGGAGGTGGTAAAGAAAATGATATGGAGAACAGAAACTCAGATTGGTAGCATAGAGAAGGGAAGAAAATGACACACCTCTTCCATCTCATCTCCCTAGTTGAGATCAGCTCCAAACTAAGAAAGACTCCTCCATGCAGGGAAAAGGTAAACAGGATAAACAGGAGGCCCCCTCCGTTTGCCACTCCATTACCACTGTAGATACCTGAAGTCTCTACTACTGGACAATTCTGCAGTAATACAAGGCCCTGAGCCAAGTTTAGGGAACTGCCTGGAGTTCACATGGCTGCATTATTCCAGAGGAGGAACCCACCCCAAACCCCCAGGACCCATCAACCCCACTGTGATGCAAGCTGCTCTGGCACACTGCCAAATTGAAACTGAAGTCACTGCTAGAGTACATTCTGCTCAGGGGGACAGTAGCCACTGTGCTCCTCCATTTCTGAGGCTGCACTGCCATTCCACCATGCTCACACTCCTGGCTACAGTGCCACAATATCAATAATTTGGAAGCTAGGCAGTATAACAGCTGTAAGCCCAACACCCAAGCCAATGTAGTGTCCTATTCTCCAGTGTACAGGTGGTTCTGCACAACAGGGATGCTGAGGCAAAACCAATGAACCCCCTTCGTTTGAGAAGCAGCCCACTGTCCTGGCCCCAGCAAAGCCATACCACTGCCACCACAAACTTCTATAGCCGAGGCCACTGAGAAACTCACAGGCATCACTGGCATTGATTACAGCTGAAGAAACCCCATAAGCATACTCTGCACCTACCTAGAACCAAAGCCAATGCACACTACTCAGCTGACATCCTAGGACACATCTGCAAGGAAAAAAAAAATAACTTTCTCTAAAAAAGCTACCCCATAAAAATGCAAGAAACAACTCTCCCACCAGATGTTGATATCCCACCAGATATCAAGATAGGGACACAAGAAACAAAAAAGCAAGAAAACATAACATCCTCAAAGAAGCACAATAATTCTCTGATAACTGACCTCAAAAAGCAAAAGAAAATTTAGGAAATGCCTGAAAGGGAGTTTAAAATAATAATTTTAAGGAAATTCAATGAGACACAAGAGAATACAGGAAATGAAATGAGGAAAATAATTCATAATCTGAATGAGACAGTCAACAAAGAGACAGATATTATTATAAGGAACTAAACAGAATTCTTAGAGCTGAAGAATTCAATAAATGAAAGGAACAATACAACTCAATACAACTACCACCTACAACAGCAGACTGGATCAAGCAAAAAAAAAAAAGGAATTTTTGAATTTAAAGACAGATATTTTGAGATAACCCATTCAGAGAAAACAAAAATTAAAAAGAATAAAGAATGCCTACAGATCTTATGAGACACCATTAAGTAAATATTCACTATGCAATTTTCAGAAGGAGGAGATAGGGAAAGGCACAGGAAGCTTATTTAACAAAATAATAGCTTAAAATTTCCCAAATCTTCTGAAAGATATAGACATCAGACCTAGGAAGCTTAATGGTCAAATTCAATGCAAACAGGTCATCCCCAAGGGACATTATGATCAAACTTGAAAAGTCAAAGACAAAGACAGAATTCTAACATTAGCAAAAGAAAAGTGTCAAGTCAGATATAAGGGAATCCCCATTAGACTATGAGCACATTTCTTAGCAGAACCTTGTAGGCCAGCAGACAATAGGACAATATAATCAAAGTGCTGAAAGAAAAAAGAAATAGTTTATCTTGTCATCACTGCTCTGAGTTCTCTGCTCCTAGACACCCAACATCTGTGGTGCTGTGACTGGCAGGTATTGGGATATCCATAGCTAAGATGCCAGGATCCTGAGAAGCCTATAAATGGACAAATAAAATTGGGTGATGTGGCCACATAAAAATCATCATGTGCCCTCAGGTTCCTGACCAACCTGGTGCTTCTGCATGTGGTCCTGCATGGCTTGGTGTGCCCCCTTATCTTGGATCTACTTACAGAAACATTATAATAACAAAGAAGTCCTGGCTGCAGCTGGTGCTCTCTTGAAAGTGCCAAATCCTGACTGGAGACTAACCAACTTAGGTTATTATAGCAACTCATGACAGAATAACCCTGATCCTAGGAAGAAGAAGACAACAGCTAATTCCACTGCCTGCAACATCCTGGATAACCAGAGGTTTTTTTTTTTTTCCTTCTGAGACAGATTCTTGGTCTGTTGCCCAGGATGGAGTGCAGTGGCATGATCTCCACTCACTGCAACCACCACCTACTGGGTTCAAGTGATTCTCCTGCCTCAGCTTCCCCAGTAGGTAGGACTACAGGCACACACCACCACACCTGGCTATTTTTTGTATTTTTAGTAGAGACGAGGTTTTGCCACGTTGACCAGGGTTCTCAAACTCCTGACCTCAGGTGATCCACCCGCCTCGGCCTCCCAAAGTGCTGGGATTACAGGCGTGAGCCACCATGCCTGGCCAACCAGAAGTGTTGAGTGTGTCCACACAACAAATTCACTGCTAGCATAACCAGCATTAGAGAAAGCCAGAACACTAAACATATCTACAACCAAGGACTCTCACAGAGTCTACGTCACCTCCACTAGAGCGGGTGCTGGTATCCATGGCTGGGAGATCTGAAGACAGATTACATCACAGTACTCTTTGCAGACATTCCCCAGCACCAGCCCAGAGCCCAGTATCCCCACTGGGTGGCTAGAGCCAGAAGAGCAATAACAATCATTGCAGTCTGGCTCTTAGGAAGCCCCATCCCCAGGGGAAGGAGGAGAGCACCATATCAAGGAATCACCCTGTGGACAAGATAATCTGAACAGCAGGCCTTGAGTTCCAGACTTCCTAATAAAATAGTTCACCCAAATGAGAAGGAACCAGAAAAGTAATTCCAGTAAGATGACCAAACAGGGCTCTGTAACACCCACAAAAAATAATACCAGCTCCCCAGCAATGGATCCAAACCAAGAAGAAATCTCTGAATTGCCAGATAAATAATTCAGAAGGTTGTTTATTAAGCTACTCAAGGGGATACCAGAGAAGGGTGAAAAACAACTTAAAGAAATTTAAAAAACAATACAAGATATGGATGAAAAATTCTCCAGAAAAATAGATCTTATAAGAAAAAACAATCACGACTTCTGGAAATGAAAGACAAACTTAGAGAAATACAAACTGCACTGGAAAGTTTCAACACTAAACTAGAACAAGTAGAAGAATAAACTTCAGAGCTTGAAGGCAGGCTTTAGAATTAACCCAATCAGACAAAGACAAAGAAAAAAGATTTTAATAAATGAACAAAACTTCATAAATGAAGGAGCGATAAAGTCTTTTTCAGACAAAGGCTGAGAGAATTCACCACTACTAACCCAGAATTACAAAAAAATGCTAAAATGAGTTCTAAATCTTGGGAAAAAAACCTTGAAATATACCAAAATAGAACTTCCTGTATTAGTCCATTCTCATGCTTCTCTGAAGTAATACCTGGGAATGGATAATTTATAAAGAACACAGATTTAATTGACTCACACTTCTTCATGGCTGGGGAGGCCTCAGGAAACTTACAATCATGGTGGAAGTCACCTCTTCACAGAGGAGCAGGAGAATGAGGGCCAAGAGAAGGGGGAAGCCCCTTATAAAACCATCAGATCTCGTGAGAACTCACTTGCTATCACAAGAACATCATGGGGAAAACTGTCCATGATTCAATTATCTCCACCTGGTCCCACCCTTGACGCATGGGGATTATTAGAATTCAAGGTGAAATTTGGGTGAGGACACAGAGCCAAACCATATTATTCCACCCCGTCCCCTCCCAAATCTCATGTCTTCACATTTCAAAACACAATCATGCCCTTTCAACAGTCCCCCAAATTTTAACTCATTAACTCAAAAGTGCACAATCCAAAGTCTCACCTGAGACAAGGCAAGTTTTCAAAACTAATCATGTTTTTCCCCAAATCGCCCCAAAGTCTTAACTCGTTCCAGATTTAATTCAAAAGTCCAATTCCAAAGTCTCATCTGAGACAAGGAAAGTGCCTTCTGTCTATTAGCCTGTAAAATCAAAAGCAAGTTAGTTACTTCTTTGATAAAATGGGGGTACAGACATTGGGTGAATATACCCATTCTAAAAAGGAGAAATAAGCCAAAACAAAGGGGCTACAGGCCCATACAAGTCTGAAATCCAGTAGGGCAGTCTTCTAAACTTAAAGTTCCAAAATGATCTCCTTTGACTCTATGTCTCACATCCAGGTAATGCTGATGCAAGAGGTTGGCTCCCATGGCCTTGGGAAGCTCCTCCCCTATGGCTTTGCAGGGAACAGCCCCTCTCCCAGCTGCTTTCATGGGCTGGCACTGAGTGTGACTTTTCCAGCACACAGTGCAAGCTGTCGGTGGATCTACCATTCTGGGGTCTGGAGGTCCACTAGGCAGTGCTGCAGTGTGGGAGCTTCAACCCTACATTTCCTCTGCACTGCCCTAGCAAAGGTTCTCCATGAGGGCTCCTTCCCTGCAGCAAACTTCTGTCTGGACGTCCTGGAATTTCCATACATCCTCTGACATCTAGGTGGAGATTCCCAAACCTCAATTCTTGACTTCTGTGTGCCCACAGGCTCAACACCACATGGAAGCTGCCAAGGTTTGGGGCTTGCACTCTCTGAAACCATGGCCAGAACTGTATCTTGGCCCCTTTTTGCCATGGCTGGAGCACCTAGGACACAGGGCACGAAGTCCCTAGGCTGCACACAGCAGGGGACCATGGGACCATCACATGAAACCATTTTTATCTCCTAGGCCTCCTGGCCTGTGATGGGAGGGGCTGCTGTGAAAGTCCCTGATATGCCGTGGAAACATTTTCCCCATTGTCTTGGTGATTAACATTTGGCTCCTCATTACTTATGCAAATTTCTACAGCATACTTGAATTTTGCCCAAGAAAAAGGGTTTTTCTCTTCTATTGCACCATCAAGGTGCAAATTTTCCAAACTTTTATGCTCTGCTTCTTCTTGAATGCTTTGCTGCTTGGAAATTTCTTCTGCCAGATACACTAAATCATCTCTCTCAAGGTCAAAGTTCCAAAGAACTCCAGGGCAGGGGCAAAATGCCATCAGTCTCTTTGCTAAAGAGTAGCAAGAATCACCATTATTCCAGTTCCCAACAAGTTCCTCATCTCCATCTGAGACTACCTCAGCCTGGACTTCATTGTCCACATCACTATCAGCGTTTTGGTCAAAGCCACTTAGCAAGTCTCTAGGAAGTTCAAAACTTTCCTACATCTTTCTATCTTCTGAGCCCTCCAAGTGTCTAGGAAGTTCTAAGCTTTCCCACATTTTCCTGTCTTCTTTCAAGCCTTCCAAACTGTTTCAACCTCTGCCTGTTTTCCAGTTCCAAAGTCACTTCCAGATTTTTGGGTATTCTTATAGCAGCACCCTACTCTCTGCAGTATCAATTTAATGCATTAATGCATTCTCAAGCTGCTATGAAGAAATACCCAAGACTGGGTTATTTATAAGGAAAAGAGGTTTAATTGACTCACAGTTAGGCATGGCTTGGGAGGTCTCAGGAAACTTACAATAATGTTGGAAGCACCTCTTTATGGGGTGGCAGGAGAGAGAATGACTGCCAAGTGAAGGGGGAAGCCCTTTATAAAACCATCAAATCTCATGAAAACTCACTCACTATCGTAAGACCAGCATGGGAGAAACTGTGCCCATGATTCAATTATCTCTACCTGCTCCCACCCTTGAAACATAAGGATTAATATAATTCAAGATGAGATTTGGGTGGGTACACAGAACCAAACCATATTATCTCCTTAAAGCATAAATTTTACAAGGCCTATAGAACAATAACTCACACACAAAACAAAAGATACTAAGACAACAACTAACATGATGAGTATAACAGTACCCTACATCTCAATACTAATGTCGAGTGATGTAAATGGCCTAAATACTCCACTTAAAGATACAAATGGCAGAAAGGATAAAAATCCACCCAGCAAGTATCTTCTGTCTCTAAGAAACTATCTAACACATACGAGCTCACATAAACTTAAGGTAAAGGGGTGGAAAAAGATACTCCACCAAATGAAACCTAAAGCAAGCAGGAGTAGCTATTCTTATATCAGACAAAACAAACTTGAAGCAAAAAGAATAAAACAAAAACAGAGAGACATTATATAATGATAAAAGATTAGTCCAACAGGATAAATATATATTTATATTTATCCTAAATAAATATATATATATTTCGGATTGTGATATTTTATATATATATATATAAAACACTTGAGCTCCCAAATTCATAAAACAATTACTACTATACCTAAGAAATGAGATAGACAGCAACACAATAATAGTGGGGAACTTCAATACTCCACTGACAGCACTAGACAGGTCATCAAGACAAAAAGTAAACAAAGAAACAATGAATTTAAACTACCCTAGAACAAATGGACTTAACAGATATTTACAGAACATTCTAGCCTACAACTGCATAATATACATTCTTTTCATCAGCATATGAAACATCCTTCAAGATACACCATGTGATGGGTGACAAAACAAGTCTCAATAAATTCAAGAAAATCAAAATTGGTTGGGCATGGTGGCTCACACCTGTAATCCCAGCACTTTGGGAGGCCAAGGTGGGTGGATCCCCTGAGGTCAGGAGTTCGAGACCAGACTGGCCAACATGGCAAAACCTCATCTCTACTAAAAATACAAAAAAAAAAAAAAAAAAAATTAGGCTGGGGTGGTGGCACACGCCTGTAGTCACAGCTACTCAGGGAGGCTGAGATAGGAGAATCACTTGAACCCGGGAGACAGAGGTTGCAGTGAGCCGAGATCACACCACTGCACTCCAGCCTGGATGACAGAGAGAAACTCTGTCTCGAAAAAAAAAAGAAAAAGAAAATCAAAATTACATTATGTCCTCTCACACCACAGTGGAATAAAAGTGGAAATTAACTCCAAAAGGAATCTTCAAAACTATACAAATATTTGGAAATTAAATAATCTGCTCTTGAATGATCTTTGAGTCAACAATAAAATCAAGGCAGAAATTTAAAAACTCTTTGAGCTGAACAGTAATAGTGAGTGACACAACTTATCGAAACTTCTGGGATACAGCAAAAGTGGTGCTAAGAGGAAAGTTCACAGCATTAACTGCCTATATCAAAGTCTGAAAGAGCACAAATAGACCATTTAAGATCACACCTCAAGGAACTAGAGAAATAAGAACAAGCCAAACTGAAGCCCAGCAGGAGAAAAGATATAACAAATACCACAGCAGAACTAAGTGAAATTGAAATAAAAAAAAATTAAAAAAGAAAGAAAAAGCTGGTTCTCTGAAAAGATAAACAAAATTGATAGACCACTAGCAAGACTAAACAAGAAAAGAAGACAGAAGATCCAAATAAGTTCAATTAGAAACAAAATGAGATATATTACAACTGATACCACAGAAATATAAAAAATTATTCAATGCTACTACGAACACCTTTACATGCACAAAGTAGAAAATCTAGAGAAGATGGATAAATCCTGGAAATATATACAACCCTTCTAATTAAATCAGAAAGAAATAGAAACTCTGACCAGACCAATAACAAATGGTGAGATTAAATCAGTAATAAAAAAAAATTGCCAACAATAACAAAAAGTCCAGGACCAGATGGGTTCACAACTGAATTCTACCAGATATTCAAAGCATTGGTACCAATCTTTCTGAAACTATTCCAAAAGATAGTGAAATAGAGAGCCCTCCCTAAATCATTCTATGAAGCCAGTCCTGCCCTAATACAAAAATCCGAAAAGGACAATAAAAAAGGAAAACTACAGACCAATATCCCTGATGAATATAGATGCAAAAATCCTCAGCAAAATACTAAATGCTAGCTAACTGCATCCAACAGCATATCAAAAAGATAATACACCATGATCAAGTGGGTTTTATACCAGTGATAAAAGGATGTTTTACATACTGAAGTCCATAAATGTGAGAAAGAGAAAAAAAATCAAAGCTTAGCACTGCAGAAAACCAGCAAGCCAGAAAGTTAAATGAATGAACAAATGAATGAATGAATGAACGAATGAAAGAAAGAGAAAGAAAGAACGAAACAACCAGAAAAACACTTAACAAAATGGCTAGAGTAAGTCCTTATCAATCAATAATAACCTTGAATATAAATGAATTAAATTATTCAATTAAAAGATATATAGTGGTTAAATATTTCTTCAAAAAATCAAGACTTAACTATATGCTGCTTACAAGAACTCACTTCACCTGTAAGACCACACATAGACTGAAAGTGAAGGGATGAATATAAGCTACACTTATATCAAATAAAATTAACTTTAAATCCAAAACTGTAGAAACAAAATATTTATCATTATATAATGATAAAGGAATTGGTTCAGCAAGAGGATATAACAATCATAAATATTTATGCACCCAACATCAGTGCACCCAAATATATAAAGGAAATATTAGTAGATCTAAAGAGACTACAATACAATAATAAGAGGAGATGTCAGGCTGCTGCCATGTTGTAGGATGCTGAAGGCTAGTATGCATTGACATGGTGGTTACTCTGAGTCTCTAGGTGGACTTGAATGTCTGTGTTGCCATTCCTCACTGTGGGTTCATGATCTAGCGGGTGGCAGGCCCAGGCCCTATCATCTGGGAGCTGGAATGCAATTCTGACTAGGAGCCAGAGGAATGGAAGCTAAAGGAGGTGGAGAGATACCAGCTCCTCCCTGGGCCCTCAGCTTGAAGCAGGGCCTCATGCCCTGGCACCCCAGGCCACACCCCCTTGGTTCCAGGTGTCCTGCTGCTACCTGCACAGGGGCCCTTGTTTCTTCTTACCCAATGTCCAGAGCACAGTGTCAGGTGTCCAGCTCCCCTGGGACCACTAGTCCCTTCACTAGTGACATACTTCATCACCAGTTTAGAGAGTTCGGCATGCTCACAGGCAGTTATTATTCTAAGTGTTAGGTTTCTGGGTTTACAGAGCAGCTCCAAGCTGGCAGATACGGACCGATTGCCCTTGCTATCAAGAGAAGAGGGCTAGGTGCCCCATGATTTAGCCTGAGGCTCTTCAAACATCCATCCTGCTTCCATACATGGCTTCTGCCATTGGCTCTCTCCCCTAGCACCCTGCAATGACAGAAAAAAGCAATCCGATTCCAGAAAATTTGGAGGCAAATGGAGACACCTGGTGCTCTGCCCAGAACCCTGACATGGGAACCCATGGAGTAGATCCAGTATTTACACAAGGAATTTGCAGAGTCCTGGTCAGTTCCCAGGTTGACTGAAGGCTTTAATGTCAGCACTGATGTGATCTCAAGAGTTTTAAAAAGCAAGTTTGTACCCACATTGGAGCTGAAACTGAAGCAGGATCAAAAAGTCCTTAAGAAAACTGGGGTTGCCCACTTGCTCCAGCAGCTCCAGGGCTCTGGAAATACCTCAAAGCTACTCCCTGCAGGCCACTCTGTCTCAGGCTCTTTGCTTATGCCAGGGCATGAAGCCTCATCCAAAGACCCGAATCACACCATAGCTTTGAAAGTGATAGAGTCAAACACTCACAGGACAAATGTACGAAGGAGATGGAAGGGAAGGAATAACGGAAGCCAGAATCTGGAGAAGGAGAGCTATGTGCCTCTTGCTGCAGCCCTAGGTCATCAGAGAGAGCTGCAGAAGTACTCCAGTGCTTCTGAGAGCACCAGAAGAACTGACGATGGTAGGCTGCCAAGTGATCAGAAGCTGGAGAAGTTGAAGGCAGGGGAGCCGGGTCGCTTCAGCAGCAAAGTAGTGAGGAGGCGAGAGTTCTTTGACAGAAACAGGAACTTCCTGTACGGAATTTGAGCTGGGGCTTGGCTTGTGGAGATCCCTCGTGAAACACAGCTGAGCAATTATTAACATATATGGAGCAGCCTATATTTCTGTGTGTGGATAAGCCACCTTAGATTAGCAAGAAGTGATGAGCCTGGACTGTGGGAGGAAAAAGCTGTTTTGGGATATTCAAACTTCCTGTGTCAGGGCTCCCAGTCTGACCTCTGTAGATCTTCAGTACTCACCCTTCATGCTTGGGCTCACTATGTGTTGAAAACCAGCCTGTGTCGCATGTGTTGTTACAATTTTCTGTGATACTTGCAATATGTGTTTGGGGGAAAGTGGGGAAAAAAATAGCGGATGTCAACACCCCATTTTCAATAATGGACAGATCATCCAGGCAGAAAATCAACATAGAAACATTGGATTTTGACTGCTCTTCAGACCAAATGAATCTAACAGACATTTACAGAACATTCCATGAAATAACTGTGGAATACACATTCTTCTCAACTGCAAATGGAATATTCTCCAGGATAAATATGTTAGGCTACAAAACAAGTCTAACAAATTTAAGGAAATAGAGATCATATCAAGTATATTTTCTGACCAAAATGATATAAAAATAGAAACAATAACAGGAGAAACTTCACAAACTTTGCAAATACATGGAAATTTAAAAACAAGCTCCTAAATAAACAATGGATCAAAGAAGAAATTAGAAGGTGAATTTAATATTTTCTTGAGAAAAAAGAAAACGGAAAAAATAACATACTAAAACCTATGGGATATAGCAGAAACTGTTATAAAAGGGAGTTTACACCAATAAACAGCTTCATTAAAAAAAATCTCTAATAAACGACTTAATGTTGTAACTCAAGAAACTGGACAAAAATAAGAACAAACTAAACCAAAAAAAATAGGAGAAGAAAGAAAATAATAAAGACCAGAGCAGAAATAAATGAAATAGACACTAGAAAAACAATACAAAATATTAACAAAGACTCCGTTTTTTAGAAAAGATAAACAAAATGAACAATTCTTGACCAGTTACGGTGGCTCACGCCTATAATCCCAGCACTTTGGGAGGCTGAGGCAGGCGGATCAATTGAGGTCAGGAGTTCGAGACCAGCCTGGCCAACATGGTGAAACCCCGTCTTTACTAAAAATACAAAAATTAGTGAGGCGTGGTGGTGCACGCCTGCAGTCCCAGCTACTCAGGTGTCTGAGACACAAGCATCACTTGAACCCGGCAAGCAGAGGTTGCAGTGAGCAGACATCATGCCACTGTACTCCAGCCTGGGTGACAGAGTGAGACTCTATCTAAAATGACAAAAAAAACAAAAAAGAACAATTAATTAGCTAAACCAAAAAAAAAAAAAAAGAGGAAAGACACAAATAAAATCAGACTTGAATAATTATATGTCAACAAACTGAATAACCAGACGAAATATATAAATTCCTAGACACATACAATTTACCTAGATTGGATTATGAAGAGAAAGAAATCTAAACAGACCAATAATGATGAGGAAATAGAAGCAGTAAAAAAAATCTCTCATCAACAAAAAGCCTGGGACCTGACAGCTTCACTGCTGAATTCTACCTAATATTTAAAGAAAACCTAATACAAATTATTCTCAAACTATGCTAGAAAATTGGAGAGAATACTTTCAGACTTAT